>NW_024743442.1:0-13354 GCF_018991925.1 Homarus americanus | reverse complement strand
CACAGACAACAGACAGACGAAACCCACAGACAACAGACCAAAGGAACGTATTGGCAACGGATGGACTAAAGGAACACAGACAACAGACCAAAGGAACGTATTGGCAACGGATGGACTAAAGGAACACAGACAACAGACAGACGAAACCCACAGACAACAGACCAAAGGAACGTATTGGCAACGGATGGACTAAAGGAACACAGACAACAGACAGACAAAACCCACAGACAACAGACCAAAGGAACGTATTGGCAACGGATGGACTAAAGGAACACAGACAACAGACAGACGAAACCCACAGACAACAGACCAAAGGAACGTATTGGTAACGGATGGACTAAAGGAACACAGACAACAGACAGACAAAACCCACAGACAACAGACCAAAGGAACGTATTGGCAACGGATGGACTAAAGGAACACAGACAACAGACAGACAAAACCCACAGACAACAGACCAAAGGAACGTATTGGCAACGGATGGACTAAAGGAACACAGACAACAGTGTAATGATGGTAAAACACAATGAGAGAAAGAATATATATATATATATATATATATATATAGGAAGTATAGAGAGTAGGCATGTAAAGATAGGATACTTGGTAGCGTGGCCTGGATGGTATTTGCACAGCGTCACTACGCTTATCTTATCTCGTATGTCAATACACATATATCACTTCTTAAAGGGACAACTTGTTAAACACCTCTTGATACAACTATTTATTACTTCACTCAATGACATGGACACTTTAATATCACTATTATATCGGGGTACTAACACATTATGCTTTACGTTACTTGACACTGACTCTCGGACACACCTGAATGAATACACTTCCCACAGTAGGTAACTCACCCTAGGACGTTCTGACAAGACTCACGTGTACCCTGACGTAGGCCCAGTGAGTGCTTGGCTGGGCTGCCTCCTATGAGAGGCTTCTGCTTAGCTGGGGTCTGGTCGGGAAGTCCCCTTCCCGACCTGGGGAGAGGGTGAGCTTGACTCTGAGAATCTCCAGAGTAATGAGCGTCTCCTCAGAATGTTCAAATGACAACCAGGATCAGAATGATAATCAGAATGGTAATGGAATGCGGAATGCCCGTGGACGGGACTGTAGGGCCTTTATATGGGGTCGGCCCAGCCGGCTTCTGACCTCTAACAATTAACACTAAACTGGTTTGATCTGGATGTGTGCAGGTGTGGTCCTGGCCAGGTGTCTTGGCTAGGTGCGGTTGTAGGTCACCGGCTCACGTCATTAGCGGGCGAGGTCAAGTCCCTTGGGTCGACCTGAGGTGTGTCAGCCCGGAATGCGGTGGTACCACGAGGTCTGTAGTGCTTGCTGTTACATGTGACATAATTCTGGGCTGTAAGCTTTGGTCTGACAATCACTCATTACACCTCCCGCCAAGACCAAAGCTTTATCACAGAGACTGATGCCACATATAGATAGCAGCATCACATTTACAAACAACAATCTCATAGGTGTATTTTTTTCTACTGGCGCTAGTTTGATCTGACAAAGCTCACTATACCTCCCGCCAAGATCAAAGCTTCTATGCCAGGAGAAAAAGGAACATAGCAAGTGAACATAGAATGAAAAAATCCTTCATATGTAGCATAGTGTCCGAGGCAACCTTGCAAATCACATTCTACAAACAATAACAGGTGTTACATTTCCATGTCAAAATAATAATTCATCTCAGTCAGTAATATAGCTACAACATCGTGTTTCATAGTCCAAGACATTGATCAAATGAACTCATAGAAAAAAGTGAGACTAAAAAAAGACATTCTTTGTGGTAAACATCAACAAAATCAGAGAAAATACTTCAAAATACACAAAAAAATGTTCCTACTTCACATATTAGGGTATTGATATCTTTTTATTATACATCAACAACATCAGTACATTAGTTGGGTCCGGCATAGCTCACGTCTTCCATCCAGCTGGTATCTGAAAAATAGGGGATGGCGGCAGCTCAGCAGCTGTAGTCGGTTGGTCCTTCATCATCGACTTTCTTGTCATGTCAGGACAGCACATCTTCTGTCTTCTTTCTTCACATACCGCACCTTGTAGGTCGTTTCTCCACACCTTCTGACTTCTTCTCACTTCCTCCTGGTTTCTATACTATTCCAGACGAGTTTTCTGTCCCATCTGCGTTCTTCCTCTACGTTTAGAGCCTCATTTTCAACGTCTTCTAGATGAATTTTCTGTTCCATCTTCCTTTTTTCTTAGTACATCATCATTTTCATATTCCAGATGAATTTTTCTGCTCCATCTGTATTTCTTCTCTGCAACATCATCATTTTCAACATATTCCAGACGATTTTCTGTTCATCTGCCGTCGGCCCTCTCCGGCCGGGATGAAAGCCGGTCCACTGTTTGGGCTGTCGTCTCCTTAGATGACTGTAAGGCAGGTTCCGCGGACCAGGGCTCGCCCTCCGTACGTGAGTGTCGGCGAGACCAAAGACCGTCCTGTCTTACACCTTCCACAGTGGTGAATCCCTCCCTGGCTGGGCTCACCAGGGTTCGTTGTGTGGCGATCCATTCCACACTCCTTACTTCCTAAAGTAGAAAAATATAAAATCTTCTTAATCCTATACCAAGGGAGGACTTGAAAGAAGTGACGTGGTGTGTGGTGGGTTTCGTGCTGCCTTCATCAAGCTGCATTCATCACGCTGCTTTCATCATGCTGGTTCTTCTCTGCTCGTATGTACTGTGGTTGACGTCCGGCTGGCCATGGGTGGTACTGTGTGTGACATTTGACAGAGAAACAATCCTAAAGGGGTGATGGATTAGTTGGAAGTGCATTCGCAAAAAAAAAAGTTTACTTTATATGTTAGGTCAATGTTTGGCAACTATCATTTCCGTCACGACAATGTTCTCATCAGGCTGGGTCGGGGAGTGAAGCTCTGCGCACTACACTGAATATCATTTATCACTGCGCGTCAAAGAGTACATCACAAATCATAATAGCATAAAAATACACTGAATGAAGCTCTGCATTCATCGCAATATTACTTTATATTAACCATCATCATCAACACACAGCTCAGGGGACAAAAGACGGGGAATCAGTGTGGTCAAGCAAGGCGGGGCGGGTCAGAAGGACGTGAGGTCACACGAGCGGGGTGGGGCGAGGCGGGGCACTGGGCGAGGCGAGGCTGGCCAGGCCCAGCCAGGCTGGTGCGTTGCGGGTGAGGTGGGGAGGAGCCGAGGCGTGGTTGATCGGGCCAGACCGAGGCTTCGCGGGGCGGGGAGGGGCACGGAACGGAGGGGCAGGGCAGGGCAGGGCAGGGATGGGAGGAAGGGTAAGGAGGGTGAGGTAAGGATTAGGACAGGGAGGAGGATGTAGGTTAAAAGACATGTTAAGTTATAACAGTTAGTACAGACACCGCTTTCATCACTGAAACACAATGGCTACATTTAACACTGACCAACAATCAAACTGCACTGGGGCTACTGAGAATGCCACAGATAGCGGGTGACACTGAGAAATTACGTTAAGCACTGAACATATTTCTATTAAAAATTCGCACATATCACCACAAGAGACATTTACTCGAGCTGCAACGGTGACACACTAGGACACTTTTCACGCTACTACGCAGGAACTTCTTATCACGCACTTTTGAACTAACGAGCCAGGTGCTATGGCTAACAGGGGAGGGCATGGGTTTACGTTAAGTACACTGTTACCAATAACAAGGGACGAGGGGGCGTGGGTTAACTTCATAGTTCGCTACCACCAATATAATGAGGCGCAATAAACAGAGAAGAGGAAGATATATATATATAGGAGGGAAGTATAGAGAGTAGGCACCGCTGCCACCATTGTAATGAGACAAAACTCACAAGAGGAGAATTACATACATAGGTAGGAAGTATAGAGAGTAGGAATGTAAAGATAGGAAACTTGGTAGCTGTTAGGTATTCTGGGTAATAAGTTCTATATACAGGAGAGAACACAAACACCTGTATAGTTTTGTAGGTTCGGTTTACTGGATAAGAGTATGTACACAGAGGTGGATAGCACTGCTCCCTAGCTAAGGTCCTGGTCAACTACCATAGACGACGTATGGCAAGTGATACATTAGCAGCTTCCATACGTCGCCAGGCACATTAATTAAGCGTGTGGGATATGGTAATAACATTGCCACACGCTGCTAGCTAGGCTGAATAAATATAAATGGAGCACATACATAATATACATACATAATACATAATCCAGCATACATAATATACATACACCTCCCTCCCCCCTATACGCTCATAGCAAAGTCTTGAGCGGACCTTTTCTTCTGGATCCGTTCTGAGCGTCGAGGGACTTCATCACTGGGAAGGGTATGGGACTCAACACTGGTGGCGGGGTCAGCAGAAGGCATTGTTACGGGGCGGAGAAAACGGCGGTTCCTCCACCACACACGACCACTGGGTAACCGCACCTGGTAGTCCCGTGACCTGCCGAGACCCATGACTACGCCTACTTTGTCCCAACGTAGGGAGGTCGGGTCCTGAACACGGACTTGGGTGCCGACACTCAACCTGGGGAGAGAACGGGCGTGGTCGTTGTAGCGGGCGACGACGTCCTGAACACGTTCGGCGGCTCGGCGATCACAATCCTCTGTCTTGGCCTGCCACTCCTTGGAGAAGGATTGAGGGTGAGCAGGGACACAAGAACGAAGGGGCGTCCATACAAAACCTGGGCAGGGGAGCGTCCGGTGTAGTTAGGTGTGTTGCGGAGTTCAAGAAGACCCCGGTCGAAGGCCTCGCAGTCAATATTCCCAGAAGGGGCCACCTTAAGGATGAGGTGCTTCAAGGGATTTGACAGCAGCCTCAGCGTGGCCGTTGGACTGCGGGTAATGGGGCGATGACAACACATGCCGGACTCCCCATCGGTCAAGGAACGCAGCAAAGTCCCGGCTTGTGAACTGAGGCCCTCCGTCGGTTCGCAGGCGTACAGGAACGCCCACGTCACGGAAGTAGTGGCGGAACTTGCTGATGGTGGCGGCAGACGTCGTGTCATTACCGCCCTTGATGACAACCGGCCAACCAGAGAGACGGTCGACGATAACCAGGAAGGACTTTCCTGACACACAGAAAAAGTCGGCCGACACAGACTCAAAGGGGCGGGTGGGGTTGTCGTCACTCATGAAGGGTACCTGCTGCTGGCTGGGTTGTAATACGTGGCGGGGCTTACACACCTGGACAGCATTGGAGATGTCGGGGTCGATGCCAGGCCGGAACACAGTCTGTCGTGCACGTCGTTTGGTGGCCTCAGCTCCACGGTGACTGTCGTGAAGGCGAGCCAAGGCGTGGGGACGTGATGCAGCAGGGACAACTACCGAAGGAGAGGTGTCACTGGCCAGAGGTAGGGGTAGGGCGGCAGCAGGGTAGTTGCTGCTCCCTTCGTGCACCCTGTTGGCGTAATTTACCTCGAGAATCGGTGTTGGGAAGTCCTGGGAGATGATGGCCAACTCTTGACAATGTCTGTAGGACAGCAAGGGAGTCGGGACACCATTATGCACGTCAATCCAGGCCTGACACGACCTGTTGCCAAAGGTGACATGTGCATAGAGTGAACCCAGGGCTGGGGCCATCTGTGAACCATCTGCCATGACGCGGAGGTCCTCGGGAGGCGGTCCTAGATCGCTTGGAGAGAGCCCCAAGCATCGCAAATGCTGGGGACCGATGACTGTAGCATCAGCGCCGGTGTCGGGCAACATCTGAAGACGGGATGACACACCGCCGTAGGTCACGATGACGCTGATGTACTGGGGGACTTTGGTCCTGGGATGCGAGGAGTACACCCTCCTAAAATGGGTCGGGCTTTGTCCAGGGTCGTCGTGCCTCTGATTTGGCGACTGTGGGCGGCCCTCACTGGTAGAAGGGCGCCGAAGCTTCCGCCGACGCTGTCCCTTGGGTTCGTGGGTAGGGCAACACTTGTCATAGTGGCCCAGACGACCGCACACATTGCACTGTACGTACTTAGCTGGGCACCGCACTGTGAGCGACCAGTGGCCCATACGGTCACAACTGTTGCAGGTAGACTGAGCAGCTGGACACACCTGTGTTCCGTGCTGCTTACCACAGTTGTTACAAAATGAACCGGGCGTGGACGTGGTGGGCGAAGGCGTAGGAGCGGACTTCTTGTCCTTCTTGTACCGGGACACAGCGCGTACAGCTGTAGGGGGAGCTCGGATGGCAGAGGTGGCACACCTGGCAGCCTCATAGGAGCGACATATCGTCAACACATCCTGAAGAGAAGAGGAAGAGTCGAGGGAGGTGAGGCGTTGGACAAGTTCCTCGTCCTTAACACCCATCAGGATCACCTGCTTCAACTGGGTCTCCTCGCACTGCTGGTGGTGGCCTAAACATATATCTACCTCTTCCGAGGCTCTCTTAAGACGTACATAAAAAGCGTCAAAAGACTCACCCTCCATCTGTCTGCAGCTAAACAATTCCCTCCTGCGCAGAGCTTCATTCTGCTGTCCTTTGATGTGCCGTTGTAGAACGTCCAGTACCTCCTCTACAGACAGCGAAGAGGTTGGGGGTACCTGCAACGTATGTTCTAAGACACGCTGAACTTCCAAGGACAGGCACATACGCAGCTGGATGAGTTGTTTAGGCTGTGACAAACTCTGGAGATCCACCATTGTAGCATAATCAGCCCACCGCCGCCGCCATTCGCGAAAAGTCTGGAAATTTACATCAGGCTCCAAGATGGGCGGCGTTTGAGCTGCTGCTTTAGGTGGGGCTGGGGGGCGTGAAGGAAGCATGGATGAGGTATCTGAACCATTCAGTACCGAGGCAGTGTTAGAGCCAGGGGCTTGGTTAACAGTGAGGCGAGATATCAAGGCTTCAAACCGTGCACTGTCTTCCATTCTCCGTTAGTGGTCTCGTTCTGCCTCTGCTTGCCTTCTGTGCTCATCCGCCAAACGTCTGTGAGCTTCATCCTCGCGTCTCTCATCTCTCATAAACTTCATTAAGGCAATTATCTCTGGAGATAACGCTGAATGTTGAGGTGAAGGGCTGCGCGATGTTGTGGGAGCTGGGCCGGCCTGGTCATCCATCTCTGGGGGACTATCATCCGCTTGACTCATCCAGGCGCTGGGTCCACGGCTACGTAAGGCATGAGACATAACTACTTTATCTGTGTACTGTGTCTTAAATCAGTGTTGACCGGTCAGCCCGTCGTATCAACAAGATTTCAGACAAAAAAAATTTAATTAAATACACAGATAAGTAGGTTATATATATAAAATATATATAAGAAAGCCGCGCGGTCAGCAAGTGTTAGTACATGTATGTGTGTGTGTCCCAGGCAGGCAGAGCGTCTCGCCCCAGCTGTGAGGGGGGGTGGAGGCGGCGCTGTGAGGGAGGGGGGTGGAGATAGGAGTAGCTCAGTCGCTCTCTGTAAACGGTCAGAGGAGGGTGCGCTGAGCTCTACACCCCACAAATGCCCAGAACATGCCGTATACCTTGGAAATCCGTTCGAACAAGGTCACACATGAATGGCACGAAACACACAATGCACTAAACACTTCACAGAAAATCACTGTCACTGACACTGCTCAAAGTTGCGAAATTCTTCGAGGGATGACGCGGGGTTGACCCAAGGCGGGGATCCATCAGCCGGCTTTCCACAAACTTGCACTAATCACTCGTAATAATCCAGTAAAACTACGCACTGCGCCATGTTAGGTATTCTGGGTAATAAGTTCTATATACAGGAGAGAACACAAACACCTGTATAGTTTTGTAGGTTCGGTTTACTGGATAAGAGTATGTACACAGAGGTGGATAGCACTGCTCCCTAGCTAAGGTCCTGGTCAACTACCATAGACGACGTATGGCAAGTGATACATTAGCAGCTTCCATACGTCGCCAGGCACATTAATTAAGCGTGTGGGATATGGTAATAACATTGCCACACGCTGCTAGCTAGGCTGAATAAATATAAATGGAGCACATACATAATATACATACATAATACATAATCCAGCATACATAATATACATACAGTTGCGTGGCCTGGATGGTATTTGCACAGCGTCACTACGCTTATGTTATCTCGTATGTCAATACACATATATCACTTCTTAAAGGGACAACTTGTTAAACACCTCTTGATACAACTATTTACTACTTCACTCAATGACATGGACACATTAATATCACTATTATATCGGGGTACTAACACATTATGCTTTACGTTACTTGACACTGACTCTCGGACACACCTGAATGAATACACTTCCCACAGTAGGTAACTCACCCTAGGACGTTCTGACAAGACTCACGTGTACCCTGACGTAGGCCCAGTGAATGCTTGGCTGGGCTGCCTCCTATGAGAGGCTTCTGCTTAGCTGGGGTCTGGTCGGGAAGTCCCCTTCCCGACCTGGGGAGAGGGTGAGCTTGACTCTGAGAATCTCCAGAGTAATGAGCGTCTCCTCAGAATGTACAAATGACAACCAGGATCAGAATGATAATCAGAATGGTAATGGAATGCGGAATGCCCGTGGACGGGACTGTAGGGCCTTTATATGGGGTCGGCCCAGCCGGCTTCTGACCTCTAACAATTAACACTAAACTGGTTTGATCTGGATGTGTGCAGGTGTGGTCCTGGCCAGGTGTCTTGGCTAGGTGTGGTTGTAGGTCACCGGCTCACGTCATTAGCGGGCGAGGTCAAGTCCCTTGGGTCGACCTGAGGTGTGTCAGCCCGGAATGCGGTGGTACCACGAGGTCTGTAGTGCTTGCTGTTACATGTGACATAATTCTGGGCTGTAAGCTTTGGTCTGACAATCACTCATTACAACAGACAGACAAAACCCACAGACAACAGACCAAAGGAACGTATTGGCAACGGATGGACTAAAGGAACACAGACAACAGACAGACGAAACCCACAGACAACAGACCAAAGGAACGTATTGGCAACGGATGGACTAAAGGAACACAGACAACGAACAGACAAAACCCACAGACAACAGGCCAAAAAGAGAACGTATTGGCAGCAGACGGGACTAAAGGAAAACAGACAGACAGACAAAACCCACAGACAACAGACCAAAAGACGTATTGGCAACGGATGGACTAAAGGAACACAAAGACAACAGACAAAACCCACAGACAACAGACCAAAAGGAACGTATTGGCAACGGATGAAGCTAAAAAGGAACACAGACAACAAACAGACTGAAAAAGAAACCCCTGAACCCAACAGACCAAAGGAACGTATTGGCAGCAGATGGACTAAAGGAACATATAGACAACAGACGGGCAAACCACAGACAACAACAGACCAAAAAGGAACGTATTGGCAACGGATGGACTAAAGGAACACAGACAACAGACAGACAAAACCCACAGACAACAGACCAAAGGAATGTATTGGCAACGGATGGACTAAAGGAACACAGACAACAGACAGACAAAACCCACAGACAACAGACCAAAGGAACGTATTGGCAACGGATGGACTAAAGGAACACAGACAACAGACAGACGAAACCCACAGACAACAGACCAAAGGAATGTATTGGCAATGGATGGACTAAAGGAACACAGACATCAGACAGACAAAACCCACAGACAACAGACCAAAGGAACGTATTGGCAACGGATGGACTAAAGGAACACAGACAACAGACAGACGAAACCCACAGACAACAGACCAAAGGAACGTATTGGCAACGGATGGACTAAAGGAACACAGACAACAGACAGACAAAACCCACAGACAACAGACCAAAGGAACGTATTGGCAACGGATGGACTAAAGGAACACAGACAACAGACAGACAAAACCCACAGACAACAGACCAAAGGAACGTATTGGCAACGGATGGACTAAAGGAACACAGACAACAGACAAAACCCACAGACAACAGACCAAAGGAACGTATTGGCAACGGATGGACTAAAGGAACACAGACAACAGACAGACGAAACCCACAGACAATGTATGGACGTAGGACCCAGTCATCAAACAAACGTAACAGACAAACGCCACAGACAATGTATGGACGTTGGACCCAGTCATCAAACAAACGTAACAGACAAACACCACAGACATACAACGGGTGACCGCAACAAACAGCGGACAGATGATAAACGAAACGCAATTGAGGTAGAGAAAAACAATGATTATTTCAAGTCATTTACCTGTGTTAATTAATTTGTATCACCTGAAGATCAACACCCCTCAAGTTATTGCACCTTAAGATTAGCCACCCTAACCTAACCTAACTTAATCCAACCTAATATACTCTAATCTAACCTTATTTAATCCAACCTAACCTAATCTAATCCCCAGGTGTAGCGTTAGAAGGTTTAATCTTCAGGTGAAATAAAATAGGACTAACCTTCATATAATTCACTAATTCACTAAATACTAAAAAAAAACCCACGAAACTAAACCAGAATATTAAAGAATAATAGTAAATAAATATAACAGTAAAACGTGTATTATCGTAATTGTCTTTAGCGCTGCAAACGATCATTAACGAGGTGGTTGGGTAGTTTGTTACAGGCAGGTAGAGTGAGTGTCAACGGTCAGTACCCCGAGGTCTGTGGGGGTGACAGGAGGTGTGTGTGGTGACCTCTCCAAGTGATTCTATAGTGCCGTTGTGTGGTGACCTGTCCAAGTGATTCTATAGTGACGTTGTGTGGTGACCTGTCCAAGTGATTCTATAGTGACGTTGTGTGGTGACCTGTCCAAGTGATCCTATAGTGCCGTTGTGTGGTGACCTGTCCAAGTGATCCTATAGTGCCGTTGTGTGGTGACCTGTCGAAGTGATTCTATAGTGACGTTGTGTGGTGACCTGTCCAAGTGATTCTATAGTGACGTTGTGTGGTGACCTGTCCAAGTGATCCTATAGTGCCGTTGTGTGGTGACCTGTCCAAGTGATTCTATACTGACGTTGTGTCGTGACCTGTCCAAGTGATCCTATAGTGCCGTTGTGTGGTGACCTGTCCAAGTGATTCTATAGTGACGTTGTATGGTGACCTGTCCAAGTGATCCTATAGTATCTTTGTGTGGTGACCTGTCCAAGTGATCCTATAGTGCCGTTGTGTGGTGACCCGTCCATGATTCATAGTGACGTTGCATGGCGACCTGTCCAAATGATCCCTATAGTACCTTTGTGTGGTGACCCGTCCAAGGATCCTATAGTGTCAAAGGTGTGGTGACTCGTCCAAGTGGTTTTATAGTGACGTTGTGTGTGACCTGTCCGGCGATTCTATAGTGACGTTGTGTGGTGACCTGTCCAAGCAGATCCCATAGCACCTTTTGTGTGGTGACCTGTCCAAGTGATTCTATAGTGACGTTGTGTGGTGACCTGTCCAAGTGATTCTATAGTGCCGTTGTGTGGTGACCTGTTCAAGTGATTCTATAGTGACGTTGTGTGATTACCTGTCCAAGTGATTCTATAGTGACGTTGTGTGGTGACCTGTCCAAGTGATTCTATAGTGACGTTGTGTGGTGACCTGTCCAAGTGATTCTATAGTGACGTTGTGTGGTGACCTGTCCAAGTGATTCTATAGTATCGTTGTGTGGTGACCTGTCCAAGTGATCCTATAGTGCCGTTGTGTGGTGACCTGTCCAAGTGATCCTATAGTGACGTTGTGTGGTGACCTGTCCAAGTGATTCTATAGTGCCGTTGTGTGGTTACCTGTCCAAGTGATTCTCTAGTGACGTTGTGTGGTGACCTGTCCAAGTGATTCTATAGTGACGTTGTGTGGTGACCTGTCCAAGTGATTCTCTAGTGACGTTGTGTGGTGACCCGTCCATGATTCCATAGAGTGACGTTGTATGGTGACCTGTCCAAATGATCCTATATACCTTTGTGTGGTGACCTGTCCAAGTGATCCCATAGTGCTGCTGTGTGGTGACCTGTCCAAGTGGTTTTATAGTGACGTTGTGTGGGTGACCTGTCCAAGTGATTCTATAGTGACGCCAGGTGGTGACCCGTCCAAGTGATCCTATATAGTACCTTTGTGGTGACCTGTCCAAGTGATCCCATAGTGCCGTTGTGTGCACTCCGTCCAAGTGGTTTTATAGTGACGTTGTGCACCATCCAAGTGATTCTATAGTGATGTTGTGGTGGTGACCCGTCCAAGTGGTTTTATAGTGACGTTGTAAAGACCTGTCCAATGATTCTATAGTGACGTTGTGTGGTGACCCGTCCAAGTGATCCCATAGTGCTGTTGTTGTGGTGACCCGTCCATGATCCCCATAGTGACGTTGTGTGGTGACCTGTCCAAGTGATCCTATAGTGCCGTTGTGTGATGACCTGTCCAAGTGGTTTTATAGTGACGTTGTGTGGTGACCTGTCCAAGTGATTCTATAGTGACGTTGTGTGGTGACCTGTCCAAGTGATTCTATAGTGACGTTGTGTGGTGACCTGTCCAAGTGATTCTATAGTGACGTTGTGGGTGGGTGACCCGTCCAAGTGATCTCATAGTGCCGTTGTGTGGTGACCTGTCCAAGTGATTCTATACTGACGTTGTGTCGTGACCTGTCCAAGTGATCCTATAGTGCCGTTGTGTGGTGACCTGTCCAAGTGATTCTATAGTGACGTTGTATGGTGACCTGTCCAAGTGATCCTATAGTATCTTTGTGTGGTGACCTGTCCAAGTGATCCTATAGTGCCGTTGTGTGGTGACCTGTCCAAGTGGTTTTATAGTGACGTTGTGTGATGACTTGTCCAAGTGATTCTATAGTGACGTTGTGTGGTGACCTGTCCAAGTGATCCTATAGTGCCATTGTGTGGTGACCTGTCCAAGTGGTTTTATAGTGACTGCATATATATGGTGACCTACCTAAGTGGAGACAACGGCGTCGGAGTGTGTGTCTGGCTGTGTGGTCCCAAGGCGTGTTACCAGAGAGGAGAACATACACAAGAGATTGACCATAACAACTTAAACATTGCTTCATCTTACGACCAGGAGGTACGTGTGTGCGTGTATATGTGTGCGTGTGTGTGTGTGTGTGTGTATATGTGTGCGTGTGTGTATGTGTGTGCGTGTATGTGTGTGGTAATCTTGTGAGAGAGGAACTACTTATTTATATTGAAATTAAATCGGAAAGTTAATGCATTCTGAAAACCGATTAAATGTTAGTTAAAAATTTGTGATTCGGAAACTCAGATGGATGTTAATGTTGACCCGGGTAAGAACATTGTTACTTGGTGTATTGTCTTAAGGTGTTCACTCGTGTTCATGTTCTTTGTGTTCTTCAGTATATATATCCAGGGGCCATGCAGGGGAGGGGGGGGGGACAAGGACACAGGTGGTGGTGCTGGAGCTGACAACACGTTCATCATGGTGTCTTGTGATGATTGATTTA
>NW_024743441.1:0-2500 GCF_018991925.1 Homarus americanus | reverse complement strand
AGCACCGTTATACGGTACTAGCAGCATTATGCGGTACTAACGGCATTATACGGTACTAGCAGCGTTATACGGTACTAGCAGCTTTATATGGTACTAGCGGCATTATACGGTACTAGCAGCATTATACGGTACTAGCGGCTTTATACGGTACTAGCGGCATTATACGGTACTAGCAGCGTTATACGGTACTAGCGGCATATATGGTACTAGCACCATTATGCGTACTAGCACCATTATGCGGTATAACGGCATTATATGGTACTAGCAGCATTATACGGTACTAGCAACATTATACGGTACTAGCAGCTTTATATGGTACTAGCACCATTATATGGTACTAGCACCATTATACGGTACTAGCAGCATTATACGGTACTAGCAGCTTTATACGGTACGAACAGCATTATACAGTACTAGCAGATTTATATGGTGCTAGCACCATTATACGGTACTAGCAGCATTATTCGGTACTAGCAGCATTATACGGTACTAGCAGATTTATACGGTACTAGCAGCTTTATACGGTACTAGCAGCATTATACAGTACTAGCAGATTTATATGGTGCTAGCACCATTATACGGTACTAGCAGCATTATTCGGTACTAGCAGCATTATACGGTACTAGCAGATTTATACGGTACTAGCAGCTTTATACGGTACTAGCAGCATTATACGGTACTAGCAGCTTTATACGGTACTAGCAGCATTATACAGTACTAGCAGATTTATATGGTGCTAGCACCATTATACGGTACTAGCAGCATTATTCGGTATTAGCAGCATTATACGGTACTAGCAGATTTATACGGTACTAGCAGCTTTATACGGTACGAACAGCATTATACAGTACTAGCAGATTTATATGGTGCTCGCACCATTATACGGTACTAGCAGCATTATACGGTACTTGCAGCTTTATACGGTACTAGCAGCATTATACGGTACTAGCAGCTTTATACGGTACTGGCAGCTTTATATGGTACTAGCAGCATCATATGGTACTAGCAGCATTATACGGTACTAGCAGAATTGTATGGTACTAGCAGCATTATACTGTACTCGCAGTTTTAAATGGTACTAGCAGCATTATACGGTACTAGCAGCATTATACGGTAGTAGCAGCATTATATGGTACTAGCAGCATTATATGGTACAAGCAGCATTATATGGTACAAGCAGCATTATATGGTACTAGCAGCATTATATGGTACTAGCAGCATTATATGGTACTAGCAGCATTATACGGTACTAGCAGCTTTATATGGTATTAGCAGCTTTATAGGGTACTAGCAACATTATACGGTACTTCCAACTTTCTATGGTACTTGCAGCATTATACGGTACTAGCAGCTTTATATGGTACTAGCAACATTATATGGTACTAGCAGCATTATAAGGTACTAGAAGCTATATATGGTACCAGCAGCATTCTACGGTACTAGCAGCATTATACGGTACTGGCAGCAGTATTTGGCCCCAGCCGCACTATACGGTACTAGCAGCATTTTATAGTACCAACAGCACTATACGGTACTAGCAGCACTATACGGTACTATCAGCACTATACTGTACTAGCAGCACTGTACGGTATTATCATCACTATATGGTACTAGCAGCACTATATGGTCTCGCAGCACTATACCGTACTAGCAGCACTATACGGTACTAGAAGCACTATATGGTACTAGCAGCACTATACTGTACTAGCAGCACTGTACGGTATTATCATCACTATATGGTACTAGCAGCACTATATGGTCTCGCAGCACTATACGGTACTAGCAGCACTATACGTTACTAGTAGCACTATACGGTACTATCAGCACTATACTGTACTAGCAGCACTGTACGGTATTATCATCACTATATGGTACTAGCAGCACTATATGGTCTCGCAGCACTATACCGTACTAGCAGCACTATACGGTACTAGAAGCACTTAGCACTATATGGTACTAGCAGCACTATACTGTACTAGCAGCGCTATACGGTACTAACAGCACTATATGGTCTAGCAGCACTATACCGTACTAGCAGCACTATATGGTACTAGCAGCATTATATGGTACTAGCAGCACTATACGGTACTAGCAGCACTATACGGTACTAGCACTATATGGTCTCGCAGCACTATACCGTACTAGCAACACATACGGTACTAGAAGCACTATATGGTACTATCACACTATACTGTACTAGCAGCACTATACGTTAGCAGCACTATATGGTCTCGCAGCACTATACCGTACTAGCAGCACTATACGGTACTAGAAGCACTATATGGTACTAGCAGCACTATACTGTACTAGCAGCCACAGCACTATATGGTCTAGCAGCACTATGCTACTAGCAGCACTATAGGTACCGGCATATATGGTACTAAGCACTAGTCTAGCAGCACTATACCGTACTAACACTATATGGTACTAGCAGCATTATATGGTACTAGCAGCACTATACGGTACTAGCAGCACTATAC
Source organism: Homarus americanus (assembly GCF_018991925.1). Lineage (NCBI taxonomy): Eukaryota > Metazoa > Arthropoda > Malacostraca > Decapoda > Nephropidae > Homarus > Homarus americanus. Next base: position 20 of record NW_024743441.1, on the reverse strand, counting down.
GGTACTAGCACAGTCCCCAC
>NW_024743440.1:0-12836 GCF_018991925.1 Homarus americanus | reverse complement strand
TGTGGGTCATTTGTTACCAGGGTGTGGGCCATGTGCTACCTGGGTGTTGGTCATGTGTTAAAAGAGTGTGGGTCATGTGTTACCAGGGTTTGGGTCATGTGTTACCACGGTGTGGGTCATGTGCTATCAGGGTGTGGGTCATGTGTTACCAGAGTGTGGGTCATGTGTCACAAGCGGCCAGAGTATGTGATCATGTGTTACCATCAGCCAGAGTATGCGCCATGTCTCACAACCAGCCAGGATGTGGGCCATATGTTACTTCCAGCTAGGATGTGGGCTATGTATCACCACCATCCAGGGTGTGGGCCTTGTGTCACCACCAGCCTGTTTGTGGGCCATGTGTCACCACCGGCCAGGGTGTGGGCCATGTGTGACAAACAGCCAGGGTGTGGGCTGTGTGTCACCACTAGCCAGGGTGTGGGCCATTTGTCACCATCAGCCAGGGTGTGTGCCATGTATGATAAACAGCCAGGGTGTGGGCTATGTGTCACCACCAGCAACGGTGTGGGCCATGTGTGACAAACAGCCAGAGTATGGACTTTGTGTCACCACCAGCAAGGGTGTGGGCCATGTGTCACAACCAGACAGGGTATGGGCCATGTGTCACAACCAGCCAGGGTGTGGGCCATGTGTCACCACCAACCAGGGTGTGGGCCTTGTGTCACCGCCAGCCAGGGTGTGGGCCATGTGTCACAACCAGCCAGGGTGTGGGTGAGGTGTTACCACCAGACAGGGTGTGGGCCATGTGTCACAACCAGCCAGGGTGTGGGTGAGGTGTCACCATCACCCAAGGTATGGGCCATATGTCACCACCAGCCAGGGTGTGGGTGTCACGTGCCTATAGCGCTTGGGAACTCGCATAGCGTGAGGCATATGTTCACGCCTACATTTCACACAAGCTATTAACTTGTTAATTGTACTTATTATATTATTATTGTTCTTAGTTACTTAGGTTAATTGTATATTTATGTATGTTATTATTATGCAACATTGTCTTACTCTGTTAAGTCAAATCAAGAGTAGAATTAATTAATTATTTAAACTATCCAGCAAATGTCCTGGATCATGGGATATGAGACCCTTGTCTAGTGCCTTGTCCAGTCTTCTGCAATGCCCTAGGGGTATCAGGTATTAGTGACACGTTTAGTTAGGCCTAGGAAGGGATCCTGGTGGTAAGGAATCTCCTGTTTGGTAGGAAATAACTGTTTTGTAGGGATTGTTGTATGTATACATTTTGTATGTCTGTGTAATATAGTTATGTTAAGTAATATTCGTTTGGTCTAACTCCTTACGGTATATTTTCACCCTTCCGGCATCACTCTTATTTTATTATACAATTACTTATTCCCTTAAATTCTTGTTTGCTAGTCATTACTCCCTTTAGAACATAAATTGAATAAATTGATTATCTTCCTTTTTGTGACTTACTTATTTCAACTGTTCTTACTTATTCAAGTACATTTAGTTGAGTAGGTTTTTGTGGGGATAATTATTGCCGTGTTCCCTATTTGTTCCTTTATTTATTAATAACTTGGGGTAGGTTTCACTCCCCAGGTATAAAGGGTAGTGGGATCGCGACAGTGGGCCATGTGTCAGATACTTGTCGAGGGATGGTGCAGGAAGACAAGCTGGGGTGTGAAGGACGGAGTCAATGAAAGTGTTACAGAAACATTATGGAATTTATCGTTTTTAAGTCACTTTGTATAATAAGTAACAATAAATATTTTGTATTAAATATATTCCACAAAGAGATTCCACTCAGAAAACATTAAATAAGTTAAAGATATAAGATCATATATATATATAACAAATATGATAATGATGATGACGGGTGGTGGCCGCCGAGGATTGGGGTGATGGCAGCATCATTAGACGTTGATGGTTGTACCATCGACCTCGACGCCGTTGTTAAGGAGAACACACGTGTAGTCTCCGGCGTATTTACCCAAGAAGTCGTGGAAGACGAGGTACGAGTGAGGCCGGTGGGTGCCGCTGCCCAGAGAGTACACGTAGCGGTTGTTGGTGGACCATCTGGCCACCAGGTCATGTGTGGAGTACCTCCACTGTACCTGGTAGTGTTGCAGTTTGTATGTGGTGGACACCTCCGCCCTGCAGAACACGAAGGCTTCCTCCAGGTAGTCAATATTGACCGACGTGCCGTTAATAATGACTGCTTGAGCCGACGACTCGTTGTGTAGGGGCAGTGAGGCCGAGAGGGAGGCCAGGGAGAAGACGACTACTGCAGTGAGGAACATTGCCTGCATGTTTATGTTGTAATGGCGTGACATGTTGATGTTTGTCAAGATGTAATAATTGTGTTTGAAGATACTTCAGGTGGCGGAGTAGTTGTTGTTGGTGCAGCGGCTGGTGGAGTTGTGATGGCAGGTGGTGGAGGCTCACAATATATAGCCACACGTGACGTAATACAAACCTCTACCATTATGCATCACGAATCCTGAAAATGTTTCTTGGTAACACGGAGCTGACGACCCGCCCTTATCTTCTGACATACAACAGCCATCTTAACTCTTCTGCCGCCACACATCCGCGATACTTTCTTCATGTTCTTATCAATGTGAGATGTTATAAGAAATTCAAATCCGTTCTTGATCACAATTATTACATTGAATTATGTCGAAATTCACCAGGAAGTATTGTTACACTTTGTGTCAAGTATAATTCCAATCTCATTTTATTGTAAACTTTCGTTTGGTTGTGGAAATATTTCACACAAAACATAATTTCGTTACTTAAGTAAAGTAACATTTTCTCATTTTTTAGCTGTAAATATTATAGAATATAGATCACAATAATGTTAGTAGAAGGAAGAAGAATCTGGCAGTAATGTTTGAACATTCAGCTGATGGATCATTGTCTTATGTTCGTGAAATGAAACATTTGCGCAAAGGAAATATTTAGACATAAAGACAACTGAAATAAATCATTGTTATATGAAACAAGAAGTAATGTTCATTTGATGGTACAGTTTTTTGTTTGTAGTGATTCAACTTTATGCTGTTAATAAAATACAACATTACTCAGTGTATCAACACCAGGTGACGAGGTTGTAGGGAAGATTGTGAGAGTAATAGATCTCACCTGGCCCGGATACCTGCGTCACCTAACAAGACGAGAGGATGTGGACATGAGTTACTGGTGAGGTAACAGCACTTTACACCTGTCGCCAACAACCAATCATAAACCAGAATTTCTACGTAAACAACAGCCACAGCAGCGAAATAACTTCTCACTAACTGAATATTTTCACCAACCTTAACTGTATGACTCCTGGAGATGTGTGGCGATTATGTGAGACTACTGAGAGACTCTGTGTAAGACATAGAGACATGTGAGTGACTGTGTGAGACATAGGGAGACTTGGGAGAGACTGTGTGAGACATAGATACTTGTGAGAGACTTTGTGAGCCATCGAGAGACTTGTGAGAGATTGTGTGAAACATAAAGACTTGTGAGAGACTTTGTGAGACATAGAGAGACTTGTGAGAGATTGTGTGAGACATAGGGACTTGTGAGAGACTTTGTGAGACATTGAGAGACTTGTGAGAGATTGTGTGAGACATAGGGACTTGTGAGAGACTTTGTGAGACATTGAGAGACTTGTGAGAGACTGTGTGAGACATAGAGAGACTGCTTGAGACATAGAAAGACTTGTGTGAGACTGTGGAAGACGGACATACTTGTGAGAGACTCTGCGAGATAATACCTTATGAGAGACTGTGTGAGACATTGAGACTTGTTAAAGACTGTGAAACATAGAGACACTTAGAGACTTGTGAGAGACTGTGAGACACAGAGAGACTTGTGAGAGACACTAAGAGACTTGTGAGAGACAATAAGAGTCTTGTGAGAAACACTGGAAGACTTGTGAGAGACACAGAGACTTGTGAGAGACACCGAGAGACTTGTGAGAGACACTGAGAGACTTTTGAGAGACTTGTGAAAGACACAGAGAGACTTGTGAGAGACACACAAAGACTTGTGAGAGACACTGAGAGTCTTGTGAAAGACACAGAGAGACTTGTGAGAGACACCGAGAGACTTGTGAGAGACACTGAGTGTCTTGTGAGAGACTTGTGAAAGACACAGAGAGACTTGTGAGAGACACCGAGAGACTTGTGAGAGACACTGAGAGTCTTGTGAAAGACACAGAGAGACTTGTGAGAGACACTGAGAGACTTGTGAAAGACACAGAGAGACTTGTGAGAGACACTGAGAGACTTGTGAGAGACACTGAGAGACTTGTGAGGGACACTGAAAGACTAGTGAGATATACTTAGAGACTTGTGAGAGACACAGAGAGACTTTTGGGACTCTCAGAGAGACTATACGCTCAACTCCTTCAGTTCTGTGTAGTGTAAACAACATGTAGATGTGTGACGTCATACTTTCATTCACAAACCAGGAATCAGCTGTTATCTTGGTGCACTACGGCGTAGTACAGGAGACTCCACACTTACCATCTTGGCAGACAAACACTTACATTACTTATAATATACTGTACCTTGTTAATTTACTTTAATAAGTGTTGGAACAAAGTTGTGTAGACATAATAGTTGCTACAACTGTGTTAAAGATCACCAGAGTGTTGAGATAACACTCACCTGAATGATCTATATACCTGACCTCCATCAGTACTAAGTAAATCCATCAGGCTGGACGACGCTCTCATCCTAACCAAAAACAACGAGTTTATACCTACAAAAAAACTGAATCTAACCACAAAGTTTATGGCGATGACTCATAGCTTTTGTCATTACTAAGTGACCACAAACTACATCTCCATCACTGACTATAATATTACCATAACTCTTGTATCATTAAACACATCTACTACAGCTAAAACATTAAGTGTATGACATAACTGAGCAGCAGTAACTGTTAGCTCTTACTATCTATAGCATCACATCCGTGGCAGAAGAGTTAAGATGGCTGCTGCAGATAAGGGCGGGTCGTCAGCTCCGTGTTACCAAGAAACATTCTCAGGATTCGTGATGCATATAGGTAGCGGTTTGTATTACTTACGTCATGTGTGGCTATATATTGTGAGCCTCCACCACCTGCCATCACAACTCCACCAGCCGCTGCACCAACAACAACTACTTAGCCACCTTAAGTATCTTTAAACACAATTATTACATCTTGAAAAACATCAACATGTCACGCCATTACAACATCAACATGCAGGTGATGTTCCTCACTGCAGTAGTCATCTTCTCCCTGGCCTCCCTCTCGGCATCGATTCCCCTACACAATGAGTCGTCGGGTCAAGCAGTCATTGTTAACGGCACGTCGGTCAATGTTGACTACCTGGAGGAAACCTTCGTGTTCTGCAGGGCGGAGGTGTCCACCTGAGACAACCTGCAACACTACCAGGTACAGTGGCGCTACTCCACACATGACCTGGTGGCCAGATGGTCCGCCTACCTCGTCTTCCACGACTTCATGAGTAAATACGCCGGAGACTACACGTGTGTTCTCTTTAACAACGGCGTCGAGGTAGACGCTACAACCATGAACGTCTTCTGATGCTGCCATCACTACAATCCTCGGCGGCCACCACCCATCATCATCATCTTCATCATCCTCATCATCTTCATCATCATCATCATCAACATATAAGGATACATATTATTTCTAACTGGAATCTCTGTTAATGTATATACAGTAGTCTCAAGTATTTATTATGAATAAATATATTAATTCATTTTAAAGTACATAGTGTTTATAACCTTTATTGTCTCGAGTCGTAAGTTGTAGCACATTAGTTATATTATTGAAACTAAGAAGCCATGATTCATATGTATTATTATAAAGACAGAATCTTGTCGTAAACTTTACCACTGAAATGACGGACCTTTTGACCGTCCCTCATGTGAATGTTGATTGTTTTATTTTGCGTTAAATTAACCGGTTTATGGTGTACATGACTTATACTTTTCATACAAGACTTATATATATTAAATAGTAGTATCAGAAGCATTATAGTCCATACATTTTGAAAACAAGAAGTCTATTATGTGAACACTGCCCAGTGGGAGGTGTTGGTTCCGGCACTGCACTAAACCGCTTTCACTGCCCCAACTGTAAATCAAGTACACATTTCCAGCTGGTTGGATTATCATACTGATTGACTGACTAACTGTAGGTGATGACTGTGTAACTGTAGAGAAGATACTGCAGAGACCAAAGATGAGTACAGTACTCAATGAAGGTTAGTAATCATGGAAGGATAGGCGATGAAGACCAAAGAGGACTATAGTACTCAACGAAGGGTAGTACTCAAGGAAGGGTAGTACTTAAGGAAGGGAAATAACTTAAGGAAGGATAAGACTCGAGGAAGGGTAGTACACAAGGGAGGGATAGCACTTAAGGAAAAGTAGGACTCAAGAAAGGGTAATACTTAAGGAACGGTAGTACTCAACTGAGGACATTACTGACGGAAGGTTAGTACTCAAAGAATGTTATTACTCAAGGGATTGTAGTGCTCAATGAAGGGTAGTACTCAAGGAAGAGTAGTACTCAAGGAAGGGTAGAACTTAAGGAAGGGTAGGACTCAAGTAATGGTAGTACTCAAGATAGGGTAGTACTCAATGAAAGATAGTACTAAATGAAGGGTAGTAATCAAGGGAGGGTTGTACTCTAGGAAGGATAGTGCTCAAGGAAGGAAGGTACTCAAGGAAGGATAGTACTCAAGCAAGGGTAGTACTAAAGGAAGAGTATTACTCAAGGAAGGGAAGTGCTCAAGGAAGGGTAGTACTCAATGAAAGATAGCACTCATGGAAGGGAAGTACTCAACGAAGGGTGGAACTCATGGAAGGGTAGTATTCAAGGAAGGGTATTACTCAAGTAATGGTAGTAGTCAATGAAGGGTAGTACTCAAAGAAGGGTTATTACTCAAGTAGGGGTAGTAGTCAATGAAGGGTAGTACTCAAGGAAGGCTACTACTCAAGGAAGAGTTAGTACTCAAGGAATGGAAGCTAACAATACACCAGAATAAATGTGAGTTTCATAAATTATTTCAGTGTTAAAATATTACACCATTTTATTATGTTTAGTCACACAAAGTCTATACCAATGTGTTGTTACCAGTAGGAGGACGAAGGTGTTGTAGCTTAATGGTTGTTACTGTGTTGTATGACTGAGGGAAGGTTGTAAGACTGGGTATGGTTAGGTTAGGTTAGGTTAGGTTAGGTTAGGTTAGGTTAGTAATCACCAAATAATTTTATCAACACCTTCTTGTAGTCAACTGAGTATCGAGGTTTACGTATTAATGTTTTTATTATTGCGGGGTGAAGTGACTCCACCAATCACAGCGTTCTTTCACCATCATCTCTGTGACTCCACCAATCACAGCGTTCCTTCACCATCATCTCTGTGATTCCACCAATCACAGCGTTCCTTCACCATCATCTCTGTGATTCCACCAATCACAGCGTTCCTTCACCATCATTTCTGTGATTCCACCAATCACAGCGTTTCTTCACCATCATCTCTGTGATTCCACCAATCACAGCGTTCCTTCACCATCATCTCTGTGATTCCACCAATCACAGCGTTCCTTCACCATCATCTCTGTGATTCCACCAATCACAGCGTTCCATCACCATCATCTCTGTTACTCTACCAATCACAGTGTTCCTTCAGCATCCTTTCTGACTCCACCAATCCCCTCGTTCCTTCACCATCATCTCTGTGACTCCACCAATCACAGCGTTCCTTCACCATCATCTCTGTGACTCCACCGATCTCAGCGTTCTTTCACCATCATCTCTGTGACTCCACTAATCATAGGGTTCCTTCACCATCTTTTCTGACCCTACCAATCCTAGCGTTCCTTCACCATCATATCTGTGACTTCACCAATCATAGTGTTCCTTCACCATCATCTCTGTAACTCCACCAATCTGAGTGTTCCTTCACCATCATCTCTGTAACTCCACCAATCACATCGTTCCATCACCATTATCTCTCTGACTCCACTAATCACAGTATTCCTTAGGTAGGTGTTGAGTTATCGTTAGGTTTGTTAGGTTAGGTTAGGTTAGGTTAGGTTAGTGCCTGTGTAGGAATGTCTAACAGGAAGGAACCATTGAATTCTGGTGAACACTTAATGAACAATTATCTCCCTGTGTATATAATGATGTTAGTTATACAGTAATACGAGTATATGGTTATGTTAATATAATGTTTTATGTTGCAGAAAGACGACGACATCTACCCCGGGTCGTGGCTCCTCTACAACATCAGGTAAGTTACTTTAATTAATGTTTCATCTGTTTTTGTGGTGGACCAGGTGGTGTTACTTACTTACTTACTTACTTACTTGCTTACTTACTTACATACTTACGTCATAGTAGGAGAGTGTCACCTGATTCCTGGTTTTATGAATGTGTGTGTGTTTACGTCAGTCATATGTACTCGTATAGTGAAGTGGATTTATGAATGAATATTTGGAGTGGTTTATCTGTGGTGTTTACTTGGTCTCTGGTCCATAGTAAACTTGTCTCTTCTCTGAATGACATTTACGTAGCTTCAGGTGAGAACTAATTAGACGGATCACCTGAAGCTTAAGTAAAGTAACATTTTCTCATTTTTTAGTTGTAAATATTATGGAATATGGATCACAATAATCTTAGTAGAAGGAAGAAGAATCTGGCAGTAATGTTTGAACATTCAGCTGGTGGATCATTGTCTTGTGTTCGTGAAATGAAACATTTGCGTAATGGAAATATTTAGACAAAGACATAACTGAAATAAATCATTATTATGTGAAACAAGGAGTAATGTTCACTTGATGGTACAGTTTTTGTTTGTAGTGATACAACTTTATGTTGTTAATATAATACAACATTACTCAGTGTATCAACACCAGGTGACGAGGTTGTAGGGAAGGTTGTGAGAGTGATACAACTTTATGTAATCACTACCATTAGTGAAGCTCCAGTAACAGATCTCACCTGGCCCGGATACCTGCGTCACCTAACAAGACGAGAGGATGTGGACATGAGTTACTGGTAAGGTAACAGCAGGAGGCCCTGCCTCACCTACGTCACGTCACAAGTACCTCAAGACACCGCCAATACTACCAACAACTGATGCTACTCTCAGTGTAAAAACTTATCACAAGTGATCCTGTACGTCAGTCTCTGTCATGATAAGTCAAGATAAACTGACCCTAACATTTCCTGCTATGGTCTTGTCTTATATTCTCTCCTGGGATGAAAACAATGATTTTATGATGTGCCAGAATGTTGTGTTGTGTTGTGTTGTGTTGTGTTGCTTTTCGTTGAGTTGTGTTGGGCTCTTTTTTGCAGTGCTGTGTATTGTATTGTATTGTAGTGCAGTGTGCAGTACAAGATCTACCCAACACCAACTGCTACCACCACAACATCTTACAACACAACATCTTGCCAACAGCAGCTGCTGCCACCACAACGTCTTACAACACAACATTTTGCCAACACCAGCTGCTGCCACCACAACGTCTTACAACACAACATCTTGCCAACAGCAGCTGCTGCCACCACAACGTCTTACAACACAACATCTTCCCAACACCAGCTGCTGCCACCACAACGTCTTACAACACAACATCTTGCCAACAGCAGCTGCTGCCACCACAACGTCTTACAACACAACATCTTGCCAACAGCAGCTACTGCCACCACAATGTCTTACAACACAACATTTTGCCAACACCAGCTACTGCCACCACAACGTCTTACAACAGCACACATCACGCAACAGCAGCTGCTGCCACAACAATCTCTTGCCAACACAACATTTTGCCAACACCAGATGCTGCCACAACAACGTCTTACAACACAACATCTTGCCAACAGCAGCTGCTGCCACCACAACGTCTTACAACACAACATCTTCCCAACACCAGCTGCTGCCACCACAACGTCTTACAACACAACATCTTGCCAACAGCAGCTGCTGCCACCACAATGTCTTACAACACAACATTTTGCCAACAGCAGCTGCTGCCACCACAACGTCTTACAACACAACATCTTGACAACAGCAGCTGCTGCCACCACAACGTCTTACAACACAAGAAAATATTGACCTTCAACCACTAAGATGCCAGACAAGACGGCACTTTACACCTGTCGCCAACAACCAATCATAAACCAGACTTTATACGTAAACAACAGCCACAGCAGCGAAATAACTTCTCACTAACTGAATATTTTCACCAACCTTAACTGTATGACTCCTGGAGATGTGTGGTGATTATGTGAGACTACTGAGAGAGACTGTGTGAGACATAGAGACTTGTGAGAGACTGTGTGAGACATAGAGACTTGTGAGAGACTGTGTGAGACATAGACTTGTGAGAGACTTTTTGAGACATAGGGAGTTTTTTGAGACTTTGTGAGACATAGAAAGACTAGTGAGAGATTTTGTGAGACATAGAGAGACTTGTGAGAGACTTTGTGAGACATAGAGAGACTTGTGAGAGACTGTGTGAGGCCTAGAGAGACTTTTGGGAGATTGTGTGAGACATGGAGTCTTGTGAGAGACTGTGTGAGACATAGAGAGACTTGTGAGAGATTGTGTGACACATAGAGACTTGTGAGAGACTTTGTGAGACATTGAGAGACTGTGTGAGAAATAGAGAGACTTGTGAGAGACTTTGTGAGACATTGAGAGACTTGTGAGCGACTGTGTGAGCCATAGAAAGACTTGTGAGAGACTGTATGAGACATAGACTTGTGAGAGACTTTGTGAGACATAGAGAGACTTGTGAGAGACTTTGTGAGACATAGAAAGACTTGTGAAAGATTTTGTGAGATATAGAGAGACTTGTGAGAGACTTTGTGAGACATAGAAAGACTTGTGAGAGACTGTGTGAGGCATAGAGAGACTTTTGGGAGATTGTGTGAGACATGGAGTCTTGTGAGAGACTGTGTGAGACATAGAGAGACTTGTGAGAGATTGTTTGACACATAGAGACTTGTGAGAGACTTTGTGAGACATTGAGAGACTTGTGAGAGACTGTGTGAGAAATAGAGAGACTTGTGAGAGACTGTGTGAGACATAAAGAGACTTGTGAGAGACTGTGTGAGACATAGAGAGACTGCTTGAGACATAGAAAGACTTGTGTGAGACTGTGGAAGACAGACATCCTTGTGCGAGACACTGCGAGATAAAAATTTATGAGAGACTGTGTGAGACATTGAGACTTGTTAAAGACTTTGAAACATAGAGACACTAAGAGACTTGTGAGTGACTGTGAGACACAGAGACTTGTGAGAGAGACTAAGAGGCTTGTGAGAGACACTAAGAGTCTTGTAAGAAACATTGAAAGACTTGTGAGAGATACTATAAGACTTGTGAGAGACACAGAGAGACTTGTGGGACTCTCAGAGAGACTATACACTCAACTCCTTCAGTTCTGTGTGGTGTAAAGAACATGTAGATGCGTGACGTCAGACTTTCATTCACAAACCAGGAATCAGCTGTTATCTTGGTGCACTACGGCGTAGTACAGGAGACTCCACACTTACCATCTTGGCAGACAAGCACTTACATTACACTCAACTCCTTCAGTTCTGTGTGGTGTAAAGAACATGTAGATGCGTGACGTCAGACTTTCATTCACAAACCAGGAATCAGCTGTTATCTTGGTGCACTACGGCGTAGTACAGGAGACTCCACACTTACCATCTTGGCAGACAAGCACTTACATTACTTATAATATACTGTACCTTGTTAATTTACTTTAATAAGTGTTGGATCAAAGTTGTGTAGACATAATAGTTGCTACAACTGTGTTAAAGATCACCAGAGTGTTGAGATAACACTCACCTGAATGATCTAAATACCTGACCTCCATCAGTACTAAGTAAGTCCATCAGGCTGGACGACGCTCTCATCTTAACCAAAAACAAGTTTATACTTACAAAAAACTGAATCTAACCACAAAGTTTATGGCGATGACTCATAGCTTTTGTTATTACTAAGTGACCACAAACTACATCTCCATCACTGACTATAATATTACCATAACTCTTGTATCATTAAACACATCTACTACAGCTAAAACATTAAGTGTATGACATAACTGAGCAGTAGTAACTGTTAGCTCTTACTATCTATAGCATCACATCCGTGGCAGAAGAGTTAAGATGGCTGCTGTAAATAAGGGCGGGTCGTCAGCTCAGTGTTACCAAAAAACATTCTCAGGATTCGTGATGCACAATGGTAGCGGTTTGTATTACTTACGTCATGTGTGGCTATATATTGTGAGCCTCCACCACCTGCCATCACAACTCCACCAGCCGCTGCACCAACAACAACTACTTCGCCACCTTAAGTATCTTCAAACACAATTATTACATCTTCACAAACATCAACATGTCACGCCATTACAACATCAACATGCAGGTGATGTTCCTCACTGCAGTAGTCATCTTCTCCCTGGCCTCCCTCTCGGCCTCGCTGCCCCTACACAACGAGTCGTCGGCTCAAGGAGTGATTGTTAACGGCACGTCGGTCAATATTGACTACCGGGAGGGAGCCTTCGTGTTCTGCAGGGCGGAGGTGTCCACCACAGACAACCTGCAACACTTCCAGGTACAGTGGCGGTACTCCACACATGACCTGGTGGCCAGATGATCCACCAACAACCGCTACGTGTACTCTCTGGGCAGCGGCACCCACCTGCCTCACTCGTACCTCGTCTTCCACGACTTCTTGAGTAAATACGCCGGAGACTACACGTGTGTTCTCCTTCACAAGGGCGCTGAGGTAGCCGCCACAACCATCAACGTCTACTGATGCTGCCATCACAACAATCCTCG
>NW_024743439.1:0-15088 GCF_018991925.1 Homarus americanus | reverse complement strand
AATCCAGGTGTTTACCTCCTCTAATATCAACAGCAGAACGTGTCTTGAATCTATCAGTACATCACGACTGGCTATTTCTACTTCAGTCAGTAATCTCAAGCACTTCAGTTCAGCCACACCATACAACTCGTCTGTCCAACTCACACTGCACCAACACATTCACCGCTCAACAAAAATCGTCTTAATCTGTTTGAGTACCAGAAGTGTTTAATTGTTAATATCTTGAAATAATTGATTCGTGATAACTGGAACGTGAGGAGTGACGTTTTTATTCTCTCTTCAAGTGTCAGACGGAACTTATTGAAGGTAAAGTCGCTAATTTGTTCATTATAATCATTTATACGAACATTAATGAGTGTGTGTGTGTGTGTGTGTGTGTGTGTGTATAGCCACACACAGGGTGGTGAAATGCGTCTAGAGTAGCAACATTATGTTAGTGTTATGGTGCAAACACTGCATGCTCCCTCTCGCTTTCAGCTGCCGCCGCTGGCTACCTTTCGTGGCGAACAGGGAAGCAACTTGCCAGTACACAGCCTCCCTCACCATCAATACTCCTGCTGTGCCTCCTCGTGTCATCACACGGTAACTGGGTGCCTTGTGGGCCCAGGGTATATCAGCAGGGGATCTCGGAGTAGCAGTGGGCCCCAGAGGGACAGCGACCAGGCCCACTAGAATGAGGACACGTCCTTGTGCCTACCAACCACCGCCCCGCTGCCTTGCGGATTAACCTTGGCAGGTATAAGGCTATGGGAGTAAACCCTCAACAAAAAATCTGTGGTGGAGCCCCACTTCAGGTAGACATGCTTAAAGAGCTCCAACAAGACCACAACGGTGGTGTAGTTGGAAGAGGTGACCACCATGGAAAACCAACGACTAAACAGGCGGACGAAGGAAATGCCTGGACAGGCTACTAAGGCTATCCACATTCCATTGCGAGTCTCCCTCTCCCTAGTCGTCTCAACACTTGCATCACTGGATCAGGAAAATGGAGAGCCAAGATGTGTGATTGCAGCCTGCGCTCCTGCCTCACCATATAAATCAACTCATGCGTAGCCATCATCCAGATCATCATACCTGTCATCGCAGCTGGCTTATAAATGCTGGTGTCAGTTGCTGACGATCGCTGCCTTCCCAGAACAAACATTGGATCTCTCAGCCCCCCCCCCTCTCCCCACACTGCCTGTTGCCTCGTGAGATGTGGCGGCTAGGGGAGGGGGGGGGGCGGCGTTTACGGATAAAGAGGTCCTGATTCTGCTGAATGTAAGGTTTAAAGGGTGACGCGGCTCTCATGACACAGATCGCACTATCGAGGTATGCCCCCCCTCCCCCACGCGACCTGTGACCTCGCCAGATGCGGCGGGGGTGTTTCGCCGCGTCAGTACTGGCGAGTGAGTATTGGCGCGTGAGTGCTGGCGTTTACTGCCTTACCCGAACAAAGATTGGTGGGTGGGCGGTGTTTACGGAGAAGAGGTCCTGATGCTGCTAAATGAATGGTTTAAAGGGTGGCGTGGCCGCCTGGACTGGAGGAGATCGCTCCCTCGAGTGATGCTCTAAGAAGCAGCCTTCTCCTCGCACTGATAAACACCACACAATCCTGTCCAAGAATTTGTGCTGAGACAATTTATGCAGTACTGTTGTCTCCTGGAACACCATACTGATCTGCCTTGACTCGCACTTGTATGTACAAACAGTGAAGACATACCCCTCGGTACTGAAATATTTGTTGACTAATTACGTCTACTCGTTTCTGCCTAACCTGGAGTAATAAAACAATGCAAAATGAAGCAAAGCTAAGATTAACAGAGCTATGAACTTTGTATCGTGTCACTATGCTCAATAATCAATTATAATTAAGATAAATTACGTGATACTAACTAATTATATATCAGATAGATCACCATGTAATACTAATGATCGCCTTGTTCTCTGCAGGTTTTGACCACATCAATAAATATTGAATGCGTCAACAGGCGTGTTTCAATCATCCCCTTTGACTTGCCCGTCACATGAACGTCCTTATTCCCAAGGCATATATAATACCTGTCATCATCATCAAAACCCCTATACTCCCAAAGTTCTTTGGCGACGGAAGAGTGGCGATGGGGACAGCCAGAGATGACTGCCGGCAGTCCCTAGTCACAACTTTGCACATGGGCGGCACAGATAAGATGGTCGTTTATGCATTGGGGTCTAGGCAGCAGTGCAATCCGGTACTGTCTGTGCGACTGAACAGCCCTTTCGGGGAACCACTCTGCTCACCCCACATGGGGAGGGGGGCCTAGAAAAGGTACCCTAAACATAGCCTGCCTAAAAACCAAACCTGACTGGGCAACCGTACCCAGTAAGGTCATCCTCATGCTGTAAGAAACACAACCAAAATCACAGATCCAACAAAAACAAACCATACAGCCTCTTACGGTCGCTGCACGGAATGTCAGGACCCTTCTGGATGCCCATATGCACGTCCTGAAAGAAGAACTGCCCTTGTGGCAAAAGAGCTGGCTAGGTATAGCATCGACATAGCAGCCATCAGTGCATCACGGCTCCCAGACGAGGGCCAACTCACAGAGTGATAACCTCTATCCCCAGAGAAGACAAGGTTGTACTCCATGGCGACTTCAATGCCAGAGTTGGCAGAGATGCTAACAATTGGCAGGGAACCAAAAGGAGAAATAAACTAGGCAAGTGTAAACCCAACGGCCAACTCCTCCTCAGCAAGTGTGCTGCATACAACCTCACTATCACTAATACCTTGTTTAGGCAGGCCGACAAGTTCAAGGGTTCATGGCAACACCCACGATCCAAACACTGGCATCTCATTGACTACATCATTGTCAGAGAAAGAGCTCGTTGAAATGTCCTCATCACCCGTGCCATGCGTGGCTCAGACCACTGTGACACTGACCATCGATTGGTCAGATCCAAGCTCTCACTTCTCGTCGCCCCAAAACGGCGAAGGCAGCAAGCCCCCAGAAAAGGTTTGAATACTAAACATCTGGAAGATCCAGCGGTAGCACATACTTTCAGAAAACAGCTCAAACATGGACTTATAAGCAACCCAACAGCAAACAATGTGAATCCCAGTGCCGAATGAGATACTCTTAATACTTTTATGACAAAAACCTGCAGGGAGACCCTCGGCCAGTTCAAAAGAATACACCAGGACAGGTTTGATGAAAATGATCCGGCAATCAAAGTACTCATCGATGATAAGCGTGCTGCTTTTACTGACTGGCAGAACAACCCTTAGTCTCGGACCATAGCTGATACCTTCTGCAAGAAGAAGGCGGCAGCCCTGCGGGAACTTCACATTCTAAAGAATGACTGGCTTAAAAATAAAGCATGTGAAATACAAAAACATGCAGATCAGCACAAGATGCGCAAATTTTTCAAATCCATTAAAACATTTTTTGGCCCAGGGTTGTTATGATTTAAACCAAATGATTTAAATCATATGATTTAAATCGATATAAATCAAAGTAAAAAAATCATGATTTAAATCAAAATGATTTTTTTACTAATAACTGTTTTCTCTTTTCATTCTACATGATTGAAAAGTATATGCAATACAGCAGGCTAATAACATTATTTGGATTTACAGAATTATGTACTGTACTATGGTCTGTTCTCTCCAGTTTTGCGAAACTTTGATCATATCATAAGGTCTCATTATTAATGTATATATTTACATGAAATATATTGTTAAATAAGATAATAAATACTATTGAAATTCAGAAGAACTGTAGTATTCTCTTCTCCCGGCATTATATATCAGTCAATAAGGAGCAAGGGGCTGTAAATTTTTGCAAAGCTAGAGTGAACAGGCTGTAGGCACTAGGCTATACATATGCAGATATTCTATTTTTATCACTTAGTATGTTCTTTTTAAACAACATAAGTATTATTTCTGATCAAAGAAGCATAACTGGTTTTGTGATAAAAACTACTAAGTCTGAAAAAGTCACTTTGGATCAGCAAGTTGCTAATTATATATAGGCAACAAATTCACCCTTCCGAACAGTGGAGCACGAAGAGTTTATCAAGATGATTAAAATGCTAAGACCAGGATATGTTCCACCTAATAGACATCAAATTGGAGGGTCTCTTTTGGATGAAGCCTACGATTCAGTGATTAAGAATTATTCAGAAGAACTTAGTGGGAAAACAGTTTGCATGGCCATGGATGGATGGAGTAATGTCCATAATGAGCCTATAGTATGTATAACTTTAACAGCGGACAACCGTATTTATCTTGTTGACTCTATAGACACAGAATCAAGACACACAGCTGAATATCTGTTGAAATTAGCTGAATGTGCTACAAAAAAGTGTGAAGACAAATTTGGATGCACAGTAAGAAGCTGTGTAAAAGATAATGCTGCTAATATGGCAAAAATGAGAAGTGAATTCGGACAAGATAAATCCATTATAACATATGGTTGCTCTGCACACCTGTTAAATTTGCTTTCACAAGACCTGCAAATCAAGAACATTAAGGAGCACATTACTGAAATCATTAAGTACTTCACAAATCATCACATCCCAGGATCTTTGTATAGAAGAGCAGGAGGAACAACGCTTGTAATGCCATCAGACACACGATGGAACACAGTGACAGATTCTATTGAATCTTATTTAAAGAGCTGGGAGACCTTTGTCAAAGTGTGCAAAGAAAATAGTGAAGACATTGATAAGAAAATTGAAAGGAAAGTTAATGATAAGGCATTAAAAAGAACTGCAGAAGACTATTTAGAGAGACCTAAGCCTATTGCTGTGGCATTGTACTGTGTCCAGAGAGAACATACCCTATTAAGTGATGCTGTAGAAATCTGGGTAAAACTGAAAACTGATATTAAGGAGTATTTAACAGATAAGAAGGATATGGATAATTTTGAATAAAGAATCGAAATAGCATTGACACCTGCCCATTTCCTAGCTAATGTGATAGATCCAAGGTATCAGGGCAGACATCTGACTCCTGAGCAGCGAGACATTGCAGAACAGTATGTGTGCGAGTCTCTTCCACATTCCTTTCAACACTAATGTCCTTCCATGGAAGAAGTGCACCATTTAAAGAGGTCTATTTTGGTAAAGATGTTGTAAAATCTCTCTCACCCCTTGCTTGGTGGCAGTATTTTGCCAATGATATGACAGAAAATGTAATGGATGTTCCTAGGCAATTATTTACAGCTGTTGCATCATCAGCAGGGGTTGAGAGAATTTTTTACACATATGGATTTGTACACTCAAAGGTAAGAAATCGCCCAGGACAGGGAAAGGCATCTAAGCTTGTCACAGTACATAAGCATTTCAATGTTCAACTAAGCTAATTAAATTGTTTTGAACTATTTTTGTTGTTTACAGAATGAGAATATTGTGTTGACTTGAAGTTATTACCGGTAATTCTTAATACACTATAATCCTACAAATGTAAGAAAATAAACTTGTTACCAGTATTATTTTTTTTTCAAAATGAGAATATTATTCTGTTGACTTGTGTATGTATATTATGTATGCTGTATGTATACTATGTACATTCTACAGTATGTACCCCATTTATATACATTACTTCTCTAGTCAGTAGCGTGTGGCAATGCCCCTGCTTCATGTCACCACACGTTTAGATAAATGTGCCTGGCGACATCTGGAAGCTGCTAGTATACCACTTACCACATGTCGTCTGAGAGGTCAGAGTGAGGTCATTTGACCCATATAGGAGTGTAAGGACTACCCGCGCTTGTAAGCACACTCCTGTATATTTCCGTTAATAAGAACCTACAGAACTCTACAGGTGTTTATGTTCGCCCCTGTAGTTAGAACCAAGTACCCCGAACATCTCCATGGCACAGTGAGTATCAAGTGATCGATTAAGTGGAAATAAGTGCGTTCGTGTAAAATCAAGGCCGGTAGACCTCATCCGTCAACTCCGTCATCCGTCGCCATTGTCTCCCACAAAAATTCGTTTGAATTACCAACGAGTTTTGAGCAGTGTGCAGTGACTGCAATTTCCTGTGAAGTGTCTTTAAGTGCCCCTCGTGTGTGTGTAGTGTTAAAGTGTGTGTACTTGTTTTAAAGGATTCCCTAAGGTGGAAGGCTGATATAGGGCATTTGTGAGGAGTGGTGCGTCAGCGCGTCCTTCCCCAGCCGCCTCGAGGGTAACTCACCTCCCACTGCTCACCCCCCACCGCCTAGCCTCCCTCCGAGCTCCACCGCGCCTTCACACACCAACCCACGCATGAACACACTGACCGCGGTCATTTCTTCATATATATTTTATACATATATAAGTTACTTATCTGTGTATTCAATTAATTTTGTTGTCTCAGATCTGGTTGGTACGACGGGCTGACCGGTCAACACTGATTTGAGATACAATATACAGATAAAGTAATTATGGCCCGGACCTCACGCAGCGGTGTCCCTAGTGCCCGGATGAATCAGACGGATGACAGCTCTACAGAGATGGATGACCAGTCAGTGGGCGACGCCCCACCCTCTCCCAGCCACACCCCTCGACCCTCAGCCTCGTCCTCAGGGATAATTGCTCTGATGAAGCTTATGAGGGAGGAGAGGCGTCAGGACGAAGCGAAAAGACATGCTGAGGACCACCAAAGGAGATTGGAAGATAACGAACGGTTTGCAGCTTTGATATCTAGCCTCACTGCTAATCAAGCCCTTGGCCCTTCCACTATTCAGGTACCGACTGGCTCAGATACCTCGTCAACGCCCTCTACCAAAGTGGTTGTCCAACCCCCACCCACCTTGAAGCCTGATGAGACTTTCTAGACTTTTCGTGAGTGGCGGCGACGGTGGACTGATTATGCTACAATGGTGGATCTCCAGAGCTTGCCACAGCCTAAAGAACTCATTCAGCTACGTATGTGCCTGTCTTTGGGAACGCAGCATTTGTTGGAACATACGCTGCAAGTGCCCCAGACGTCTTTGTTGTCTGTAAAGGAGGTACTGGATGTTCTAGAACGGCACATCAAAGGTCAGCGGAATGAAGTTCTCCGCAGGAGGGAAGTGTTTAGCTGTAGACAGACGGAGGGCGAGACTTTTGATGATTTCTATGTGCGACTCAAGAGAGCCTCGGAAGAGATAGACATATGTCCCGGTAATCACCAGCAGTGCGAGGAGACCCAGTTGAAGCAGGTGATCCTGATGGGTGTTAAGGACGAGGAGCTTGTCCAACGCCTCACCTCCCTCGACTCTTCCTCCTCTCTTAAGGATGTATTGACAGTATGTCGCTCCTACGAGGCTGCCAGGTGTGCTACCTCTGCCATCCGAGCTCCCCCTACAGCCGTACGGGCTATGTCCCAATACAAGAAAGACAAGAAGTCTGCCCCAACGTCTACGCCCACCACACCCACGCCCGGCTCCCTATGCAATAGCTGTGGTAGGCAGCACGGAACACAGGTGTGTCCAGCTGCTGAGTCTACCTGCGACAATTGTGACCGCAAGGGCCACTGGTCACTTACAGTACGGTGCCCAGCCAAACACGTCCAGTACAATATGTGTGGTCGTCTGGGCCACTACGACAATTGTTGTCCGACCAACAAACCTATGGGACAGCGTCGGCGGAAGCAGCAGCGCCCTTCCACCAGTGAGGGCCGCCCACAGTCGCCAAATCCGAGGCACGACGACCCTGGACAAAGCCCGACCCATATTAGGAGGGTGTACTCCTCGCGTCCCAGGACCAAAGTTCCCCAGCACGTCAGCGTCATCGTGACCTACGGCAATGTGTCATCCTGTTTCGAGATGCTGCCTGACACCGGCGCTGAGGCTACGGTCATCGGTCCCCCTCATTTGTAATGCTTGGGGCAAAAACAAAGGTGTCGGTAGCTTCCATTACTAACTTCAGTATGCAGACGACCTCACCCTTGTTGCTCACACTTAACACGACCTACAGGCGATCCTAAACACCTACGCAGATGCGTATTCGCACTTCGGCCTTAAGGTGAATGTACGTAAGAGTCAGATTCTCTTTCAACCTGCCCAAGGTTCAGACACACCTCCACCATCCACCAAGCTTAACGGTACTACCCTCTTTAATTTTGCCCACTTTCGGTATCTCGGCTCCCACCTGTCTACCATCGCAGACAACGATGAAGAGATTCAGCACCGAATCAGATGTGTATCTCAAGCCTTTGGTAGACTCTGAAAGCGTGTCTTCAGCTATAGGGAGCTGAAATTATCTACAACCTGAAGTGGTCCTCCCCACCCTGCTATAGTAGGGTGTGTCATACGGAGGCGAATTTTTTTTTTTTGAGTTTGAAAAATCGGCCCATGGTATTAATGATGTAGTTCTATGTTCAGAATCATGTGATATCTTCAGATTTGAAAAGTTTTCATTTTTTGCTACGTAAATTTTAACTTGAAATCTTATGAAAATTCAGTATTCCCACCCTTTTACCAACACCACTAAATAGCTTATTTAAAGTAAAGTAAATGTATCAGGTTAATTTATTAGGATGAAAATGATCTAGAATAGTGAAACGAATGATCTTGACACATTTATTAAATTTAATATTCCTTTAGAAAACAAAATCATCAAATACAAAAACCGGTTTTACTACTACGACCCGGTGTTGCTGCACACCATAGAGAACATGTCTTTCTTGCTTCTGTTTCTACTCATCACCTCCCTGCTGACCACCTGAGCTCGGATGTAGCCTTCCCTCCTCTCCTGGCTGTACACGTGACTGCTGGCCTCGCTCACTTGCTGTACACAACGCTCTATACTCTGGGTGTGCGAGGGCCAGGCAGGGACATGCATGGGGTTGTCCAGGAAAGCTCTGACTTGAACATTGGTGAGGCTGCAGGTAAGAGGGGACTCACTGCCAGCCTGGATGTTATCCAGATCTATGAGATCAGTGAGGGTCTTGGCACCTAGATTGACTTCAGGAGTCTTCCTGACCCTGAAGGAATCGTCACCAACTGATTCGTCATGCCCAGATCCTCTCATAAGTCTCATATCCAAGATCTTTTTGACTGCCACTCTTCTCTCCTCCTCATCCTTACTGCAGAGCATTGTCTGCAGAACTGCCTCGGGATGAGCATACCAGGAAGATCTCCTCACAGTCTGCTCCACAATCTGAACAACCTTCCTTGGCTGACTCCTCAGGAACTCGAGCTGGAAGAGAACATGCCTCGGACCTTCGGAGAACGATGACTTGACCTTGGTGTTGAACCAATTTGGCAAGTAGACACTCACGATGAATTGGACAATAAGTCTCAGGTTGTGAAGCTGGTTCCCTTTCAGTTTATGATGAGCGACCCAAATTCTGCAGAACCTGAGAGCCGTTGTGAGCCACCTAGAATGTGAGACTGGACCTATCTGCAGGTAAGCAAGTCTATCAGGCATGACCCCAGTTTTGATGGCACTGCAAATCATGTAACCATAGTACTGGTCAGTACTCAGGTCGTCAATGACAGTATGTGCAAGCTCAACGAGTGGAGGGCCAACTGTGATTTTTTCAAAGCTCGGATTTATTTCTAACTCAGTGGCAGAGTCCAGCATCTTGCCAAGAGGACCAGACCATCTGTTGTTTGAAAGAGTCTTGCCATCCAGCTCCTGGATCAGATGTCTGAGTGGCAACTCGTTGGTGTGGAGGTCACAAACAATCCAGACCAGCTTCCTCCCAATCTTCCGCTCTATCCACTGTATGACCCCCCTTGCCACCCTGTGTTCGTGTTGGTGCTGTCCCCTCCAATGGCCTGCAGGGTCTGGTCTACGTTCCTCTCTCTGAGCCAGTTCACAATGTTATCTGCCACTATCTCAGCTGGTTTCCTGATGTCATCTTTCTCTGGAGTGAAATGCCACAAATACTTCCCTCCTGGTTCACTGCAGCAGGAGTAGTGTTCCTCCTTCACCATGGCAGGGAACAACTTGTCAGAATCTCCAACTTTCATGAACACTTTAGTGTCATCCCTTCTCCCATCAAAGAACAAACAATTGATTCCATTTTCTCTTATCCCCTTATCAAACTCCTCTTCTAGGTTACTGACAAGTTTCTCCTGAGCTCTCTTACTTTGTTATGATCTATCACCAGGTGAACATCATCAGGTGTTATCAAACCACCGTCAATCCAGGCAGCTGTTGCTATCTCTGCAGTTTCTCTGAGACCAGTGTGGTGTCGCATGCTGGCCAGAGCTATGCTCGGGATATCTTTCCTATTTCGAATCTTATGCCTGGAAGGTTTGGGATCATTATTTTCTGGGTTAGGGACAAAGTCACCATTCTCCTGGTCAGCACTCGGATCAGCCATGGGGAAGTCATTAAACTCTGAATCAGCTTGACTCCAATCATCGGCCTTTTTTACCTCACCCTGGGCCTTCTCAAGTCTCTTTTCCTCGGCAACTCTTCTCCTCTTCTGTCTCTCTGTGGCAGCCTCCTGTCTCTTGGACTCCGGAATATCTTGGCTAGAAATCATGAGAGCCCCTATACTGCCAGTCTTCTCTCTCTGTGCTTTGACAAATGCCAGTTCGATCACAGGAATCTTCAGTTCACGCTTGCAAATACAGGAGATGTGGGCCTCGGATTTACAGTCACGATCGCATCCAAACTCAGGACAGAGAACAATTGGGCACTTGCAAGTAATTATGTCAAATAACTGGTCCAGTTGCTTGGCAAAGCGGTCCTTAACTGCAAGTTTTCCTCTCCCAAGAGAGATATCTCTTGCCTTTTTCCAACTGGCTAGCAGTCTCTCACTAATCTTCTTCTGACTTGTTATGACTGGAGGCTTGAACTGAGCGTTAGCCAGAGTGTACTGTGCCAAGACAGCTTTGGTCATATCACTGGCAATGTCTTTGTTTTGTAAGTTCTTTGGTTCTTTTCACTGATTTGCCTGATTAAACACCGTATCTCAAAGCATCTCTCAATGTAGGCAACTCCGACTTCAGGAGCTCTCTCCCAGACCCAAGATAGTGACTGAGATGGCTGGATTTTTGGTTCCTCGTCCTGACACAAGCAGCCATCGCAAATATTATCAACTTATAAATGCATCAGAATCTGAAACAGAAAAAATATTGTTAGTTGGGTTGTTAAAGAATGAAGTCAGAAAGCAATGTTCACTATTTAATTGTAATGCACTAATGCAGCTGTACATTAGATTTTCGATAAATTTCACGCTAAAATTTACCTAGCAAAAGGTTGCAAAATATTGAAACTGAAATTATTTTCTGTTTATATACACTAAAATCTACCAAAAAAGTGATGGGCCATTAGTTTTAGCTGATCTTCCCTCCTATGACACACCCTACGCTATAGGGCAGTGAGATGTGGATCACATACAGCAAGCACCTCAAAGCACTTAAAACTTTCACCAACGTAGTCTACGTTCCATCCTCCTAGTTTGCTGGGAAGACAAGAGAACAAATGCCAGTATTCTTGCTGATACCAACTGTAGGAGCATCGAGGCTACAATTATCCATTAACAGCTATGCTGGACTGGCCATATTACCCGCATGGACGACAGTAGACTGCCAAAGCAGCTACTTTCACTTAACGAATAGTAAAGGTAACGCCGGCGGGCAATTGAAAAGGTATAAGGATAGTCTTAAGACAAACCTGAAAAAGTGCCAAATCGACCCCCTCACCTGGAGTCGATTATTCCACATCGTAACGCTTGAAGGAGCACCACACAAGAAGCTGTCAATACTTTCGAGGTAGCCCGACTGCAAACCGAGGCAGGCAAGCGCCAACGCCGGAAAGACGCTGCCACCGCTCCTCCTGCACTAGATGTATCCCTGCACATGTGCAACGAATGTGGACGACCCTGCGGGTCCCGTATCAGCCTCTTTAGTCACCTTAAAACTCACCAACCTAGGTGACATCTCTAATAACTCATATCATTATATCATAGCTGGGTGATCGTCATACTCGATTCCGAGTGACAGCAAAGTAGTAGTAGTAGTAGTAGCGTGTATGTATGTGTGTGTGTGTAATAATAATAATAATAATAAAAATAATAATAATAATAATAACAATATAATAATTAACGGTTTATTGAAAGAGTTGAGCAGTCAAAAAGCTGAAAATATCCATTGTACAGAGTTGACTTATAACATACAAAGATATGGGATGGATGGATCGTTTAACAAAAGCTTTCATTACTAAAAGGACAAGGAACATGAATTGAACATACAAATTATAGTTTACAGTTGATGGCAGGAGTTGTGTGTGTGTTGTGTGTAAAATAGCTACACATTATCCATTTCTCAGAATATACAATTATCGTTTTACTTTCAATAAGCAGATCAATTACTGGTAACAAGAGCCACACCATAAAATTATAAGCAGAAAATCCTGTGTGCTACTTTTAAGAAAACAAGTTCCATCTCGTGACTGTATCATTCTCAACCATAAGGCTACAGTAATTCAGTTTAAAACTTAATTGTCCATAATGCTGTAAGCTGAAGATTCAATGATCAACATAGTGCAGAAAATTTGTCATGTAGTTGGGATCAGTCTGCCTCAGAAGACGAGTCATGTCAACCTGCACGTGATACTTTCAGTGGTAATGAATACCAAGTGAAGACTCCCTTACTGTGCACAATACGACATACTGAAAGATGTGATTATCTATATTTGTCGTCGACACCTGCCTGGTGATTATTCATTGCAGAAAGATAATGAAGAGATAAACTTTAATTAATCTATAACATATTTTTATATGCATTTCGTCATGTAAATTGGCTAACAACACCGACTTGTAAACTATTAACAAAAGTCTTGGAATAAAGGCACCAGACCCTCATTTTTCATTACCAGGTGAGAGGAATAAAACTAACTTTGATTTTGAGGGACAGGGCGTGGTGGTGTTATTCTGTATTACAGTAAAACCCATTATCTTAAATAATTCCTGACGTGATGACGAAACATAAATTTTTTTATTGTGCGCCAAGTTGCCTCATAATGATAATACACCTTCGACGTACAGTACATGATGTAAAGCGGCGACCTTCCTTTCATCCTCACAGTGATGGAGCCTCTAGCCAGCGGTCACGAGACGGTACCTTTGGGCGAGGATGACGAAGCTGACATGAAGAAGTATTTTGCTCCCTTTCCTGGTGGTACAATTCGCTTAAATCCCGGCAGTTGGGTCTTTCCGGCAGCTTTTCTTAAGTATGCAGACAAGATATACAACTTTCAGGTGAGCACAGCAAAGTTGACGTAAGTAATTCACGTCAGAGTATAAACACTGTACGTGAATTTAGTGGCGTCCTTCTCTTAACCTGGAGCTGAACCAAAACACACAAATATAACATAACACACGGACGATTAACCCAAGAAGATAATAAATAAACCTCTTTCTTGTACTTGAGAAAACTTTACATTGCGGTTTATTGAAGATAAATAAATAACTAAGATTTGGTTAATGGTGAAACATGATAAACGAAACAAAGGATTCGTGATAAAAATAATAATCAGTAAATATAGTAAACGAAAATTAATTGAAGAGACATGAGAAATAAGAGAGATGCGTCAGATAGAGGGAAGTAAACAAAACATGAGACAAGGCAAATTAAAAACCACAAGTCACAAAACTACACCAATATGACAGAACATAGATATACTAAAGACTTGATCGGATAAACATAAAACATTACAAACAGAAGTTTCATGTGATACAACAAACAGAAAACAGTAAGTATGTGATTCATCAACTGTTACTCAGAAAACGTGAAATTACTGACAACAATACAGTCCATTGACCGACAATAACTTTATTCCCTATTCACTATCATGGCTTCCATTTTTATTTTTTTTATTTTGTAACTAAAAATCATGTGATTATTTATTTATTTATTTATTATAACGTAATTTAACCTAACCGAGCCAAACTTAACCTAACGAAACCTTGTGAAAGTAATGGCATTAATTATCAAGTAATCGATTTACGAGCGCATTTCTTTACACACACACACACACACATGTATATATATATATATATATATATATATATATATATATATATATATATATATATATATATATATATATATATATATATATATATATATATATATATATATATATATATATATATATATATATATATATATATATATATATATATATATATATATAATTTTTTTTTTTTCATGTAGATCCACAATGAAAACGTGGATAAGATAAATCTTGATAAAATCACACGGGAAAAGGGAAACAACAGAGCACCTTTGCTTTCGTCTTTATTCAAGACATCGTTCAGAGGCAACTGGATTACATGGACAGAGAGAGGCTTAAATACACAGGGTGACCTTATTAAACATGAGGTCAGGTCATAATCATGACATCCACTCATCTGCACACCAACATAACATAAGAACATAAGAAAGTGGGATACTGCAGGAGGCCGACTGGCCCATACAGGGCAGATCCCTTTCACACCCATCCCAGCACTTCCATGTGCCAATCCAACTTCGTCTTGAAGCTCCCTAGCGTCCCCGATCCTACTATAGCACTCGGTAGCCTATTCCACATATCCACAACTCTATTACCAAACCAGTGCTTGCCTATATCCTTTCTGAATCGGAATTTATCTAATTTAAAGCCATTTGTTCTAGTTATTTCGTTATTACTGAGCTTCAGAACATCTTCCATTTTACCCGTGTTAATCCCACTTACCCACTTGAACACCTCTATCATATCTCCCCTAACTCTACGCCTCTCTAATGAATGCAAGCCTAAGCTTTTCAGTCTTTCTTCATATGGAAGGTTTCTAATATTATGGATCATTTTGTCATTCTTCTTTGTACTCTCTCCAAAGAATCTATGTCCATTCTATAATAAGGACACCAGAATTGAACCGCATAATCCATGTGTGGCCTCACTAATGCTAGGTAAAGTTTCAAGATAACGTCAGTAGTTCTGTTACTCACACTCCTAGACATGAACCCAAGAATCCTGTTTGCCTTGTTGCGAACGCTAATACATTGTTTTCTAGGTTTCAAGTCGTTGCTAACAAATACACCTAGATCTTTTTCACAATCTGAGTTTTCTATTTCCGTGTTACCTAGTTTATACTTAACGTTTGTATTCGTCTTCTCTATCTGTAGTACCTTGCATTTATCAGTATTAAAA
>NW_024743438.1:0-26014 GCF_018991925.1 Homarus americanus | reverse complement strand
AAAAGTGTACCTGGAAGTGTCTGGAGGTGCACCTGGGAGCGTCTGGGTGCAACTGGAGGGTGTCATTGGTGTACCTGGGAGGTCAGAGGTACCTGGAGGCCGGAGGTGTACCTGGGAGTATCGAGGTGTACCTGGGGAGTGTCGGAGGTATACCTGGGAGAGTCAGAGGTACCTGGGAGTGCTCAGGGATGCACCTCGGAGTGTCGGAGGTGTACCTGGGAGTGTCTGAGGTGTACCTGGGGAGTACCAGAGATGTACCTCAGGAATGGCAGGAGTGCCTGGGAGGCCATTGGTGCACCTGGGAGCCAGTGGTGTACCCTGGGAGTGTCAGGAGGTGCAACCTGGGAGGCCAGAGGTGCACCTGGGAGGCCTGAGGTGCACCAGGAGGCTCAGAGGTGTGCCTGGGAGGCTCAGGAGGTGTAACCTGTATACTGGGGAGGTCCAATCTGGGTGCGCCAGAGGTGCACCTGAGTGTCATGGTGCAAATCTGGGAGTGCTTCAGAGGTGCAATCTGGAGTGTCTGGAGGTGTACCTGAAGTGTCTGAGGTGTACCTGGGAGGTATGAGGTGCACCTGTGAGCGTCAAAGGCAGCCCTGGAAGTGTCTGAGGTGCACCTGGGAGGTCAAAGGTGTAAATCTGAGGGTGTCATGCAGGGTGTACCTGGGAGGCTGAGGTGCACCTGGAGGCTCAGTGGTGCACCTGGGAGTGTCTGAGGTGTTCCTGGGAGGCCAGGAGGAGTACCAGGAGTGTCTGGAGGTGTTCCTGAGATTGTCTGAGGTGTACTGGCGGTGCGTCTGGAGGTGTTCTGGTAGTGTCTGGAGGTGTACCTGGCAGTGTCAGAGGTGCACCTGGTAGTGTCTGGTGGTGTACCTGGGAGTGTCTCAGGTGTACCTGGGAGTGTCTGAGGTGTACCTGGGAGTGTCTGAGTGTACCTGGGGAGGTCTGAGGTGTAACCTGGGAGTGTCAGTGGTGTACCTGAGAAATGTCGGAGGTGTACCTGGGAGCATCGGAGTGTGCACCTGGGAGTGTCTGAGGTGTATCTGGCAGTGTCAGCGGTGTGTCTGGGGAGGCCAGTGGTGCACTTGGGGAGGCTCAGATGTGGCCTGGGAGTATCAGGAGGTGTACCGGGAGGGTCTGAGGCACCCTGGGAGGTCAGGAGGTGTATCTGGGAGGCCGGAGGTGTACCTGGGAGGTCAGGAGGTGTACCTGGGAGTGTCAGGAGGTGTACCTGAGAGTGCCAGGGGTGTACCTGGGAGGCCGATGGTGCACCTGGGAGTGTCAGAGGTGTTCTGGGAAGTGCCGTGAGGTGTACCTGGGAGTGTCGGAGGTGTCTGGGAGGTCGGAGGTGTACCTGGAGAGTCAGAGGTGTACCTGGGAGGTCAGGGGTGTACCTGGGAGTGTCGGAGGTGTAATTTGGGAGGTCTGAGGTGTACCTGGGAGTGTCAGAGATGTACCAGGAGTGTCAGTGGAGTGTCTGGGAGCAAGCTCACAGGGTGCACCTTGGGAGCGTCAGTGGTGTACCTGGGGAGGTCAGAGGTGTACCTGGGAGGTCAGAGGGTGTACCTGGGAGTGTCTGAGGTGTACCTTAGGAGTGTCAGAGGTGTGCCTGTGAGGCCGGGAGGTGTACCTGGGAGGCCAGAGGTGTACCTGTGAGTGCCAGAGGTGTACCTGGGAGTGTCAGTGGTGTACCTGGGAGTGTAAGAGGTGTACCTGGGGTGTCTGAGGTAAACCGTGTCTGGAGGTACCTGGGAGTGTAAGGAGGTGTACCTGGGAGGTCAAAGGTGTACCTGGAAGTGTCTGAGGTGTACCTGGGAGTGTCAAGGTGTACCTGAGGGGTACTGGCTGGTGTACCTGGGAGTGTCAGAGGTGTAACTGGGAGGCCAGGTGGTGTACCTGGGAGTGTCTGAGGTGTTCCTAGGAGGTCAGAGGTGTACCCTGGGAGTGTCAGGAGGTTTTACCTAGGAGTGTCTGAGGTGGTCCTGAGATTGTCTGGAGGTGGTACCTGGCAGTGCCTGAGGTGTTCCTGGGAGTGCTCAGAGTGTTTACGTGGGGAGTGTCAGCGGTGTACCTGGGAGGTTTGAGGTATACCTGGGAGTGTCAGAAGTGTACCTGGGAGGCTCAGAGGTGTACCTGGGAGGCCAGGAGGTCACTCTAGGAGTGTCTGAGGTGGTCCTGAGATTGTCGAGTGCACTGGCAGTGCCTGAGGTGTCTCGGGGAGTGTCTGGAGGTGTACCTGGTGCAGTGTCAGAGGTGCACCTGGTAGTGTCTGAGGTGTACCTGGGAGTGTCTGAGGTGAACCTGGGGAGTGTCTTTGAGGTGCCTGGGAGTGTCTCAGGTACCTGGGAGTGTCTGAGGTGTAACTCCGGGGAGTGTCAGTGGTGTACCTGAGAGGCAAGTCGGAGGTGTGTTCCTGGGAGTATCGGAGGTGATCTTGGGAGTGTCTGAGGTGTATCTGGCGGTGCGTCAGCGGGTGTACCTGGGATTGCCGCAGGTACTCGGCGTCAGGATGGCTACCTGGGAGCATCAGAGGTGTACCTGGGAGTGCCGGAGGTGTACCTGGGAGTGTCGGAGGTGTACCTGGGAGTGTCAGGAGGTGTACCTGGGAGTGTCAGGAGGTGTACCTAAGAGTGTCAGGGTGTACCCTGTGGAGAGTCGGTGGTGTACCTGGGAGTGTCAGGAGGTGTTCCTGGGAGTGTCGGAGGTGTACTTGGGAGTGTCGGAGGTGTGCCTGGGATGTCAGAGGTGTACCTGGGAGAGCTCAGAGGTGTACCCAGGAGTGACACAGGTGTACATGGGAGGTCGGAGGTGTACCTGGGAGTGTCTGAGGTGCACCTGGGAGTGCCTGTGAGATGCACCCAGGAGGCTCAGTGGAGTACCTGGGAGTGGGGTCATTGAAAATCTTGGGAGCTGCCAAGTGGTACCTGGGGAGTGTCAGAGGTGTACCTGGGGAGGCCGGAGGTGTACCTGGGAGGTCGGAGGTGTACCTGGGAGGCCAGAGGTGTACCTGGGAGGTCAGAGGTGTACCTAAGAGTGTCAGGGTGTACCTGGGAGAGTCGGTGGTGTACCTGGGAGTGTCAGGAGGTGTTCCTGGGAGTGTCGGAGGTGTACTCTGGGAGTGTCGGAGGTGTGCTGCCTTGAGTGTCAGAGGTGCACCTGGGAGAGCTCTCTCGTGAGGTGTACCTGGGTGGAGTGACAGGGGTGTACATGGGGAGTGTCGGAGGGGTGTACCTGGGAGGTCTGAGGTGCACCTGGGGGCTCAGGAGATGTACCCAGGAAGTGCCAGTGGAGCACCTGGGAGCGTCATTGGTGCACCTGGGAGCTGCTCAGTGGTACCCGTGGGAGGTCAGAGGTGCACCTGGGGAGGCCTGGCGGTGTACCTGGGAGTGTCAGAGGTGTACCTGGGGAGTGTCAGGGTGTACCTGGGAGTGTCAGCGGCATACCCAGAGGTCAGAGGTGTGTAGGCTGGAGGTTCATGAGGGTGTACCTGAGTGCCAGAGGTGTACCTGGGAGTGTCAGTGGTGCAAATTTTGTGAAGGCTCAGAGGTGTAATCTGGGAGTGTCTGAGGTGTCTCTGGAGTGCAGAGTGGTACTGGAGTGTCTATGTACCTTGAAGTGTCTGAGGTGTACTGGGAGTGTCGGAGTGTGCGTACCCTGAGGTTCCTGAGCCAAAATCTGGGAGGTCAGAGGTGTACCTTGGGAGTGTCAAGGTAATCTGAAGAGGGAGCACCTGGGAGTGTCATTGGTGCACCTCGGGGAGCGTCAGTGGTGCACCTGGGAGTGCCTGAGGTGTACCTGGGAGGTCAAGGGTGTACCTGGGAGGCCAGAGGTGCACCTGGGAGTGTCAGGGGTGTACCTGGGAGGCTCAAGGGTAAAACCTGGGAGGCTCAGGAGGTGTCTTGGGAGGTCAGGGTGTACCTGGGAGGCCGGGGCGGTATACCCAAGAGGCCAGGAGGTGTAGCTGGGAGGTCTGAGGTGTACCTGGGAGTGCCAGAGGTGCACCTGGGAGTGTCAGTGGGTGTACCTAGAAGTGTCAGAGGTGTACCCGGGGAGTGTCTGAGGTGTCTCTGGGAGGTAGGAGGTGTAATTTGGGAGTGTCTACAGCCTTGAAGTGTCTGAGGTGTACCTGGGAGTGTCGGAGGTGCACCTTGGAGTGTCTGGTTTGCACCTGGGAGGTCAGAGGTGTAACCCGGGGAGTGTCAAGGTGTACCTGAGTGTCAGTGGTGCACCTGATAGTCGGTGGTGTGTACCTGGGAGGTCAGAGGTGTTCCTGGGAGGTCGGAGGTGTACCTTGGGAGTGTCGGAGGTGTGCACTTGGAGGTCAAAGGTGTACCTGGGAGAGTCAGAGGTGTACGTGTGAGTGTCAGGGTGTACCTGGGAGTGCCGGAGGTGTACCTGGGAGTGTCTGGAGGTGTACCAGGGAGGCCAGAGGTGTGCCTGGGAGTGTCAGAGGTGCACCTGGGAGGTCAGGAGGTGTACCTGGGAGTGCCAGAGGTGTACCTGGGAGGCCAGTGGTGTCTTGGGAGGTCAGAGGTACCTGGGAGTGTCTGAGGTGTACCCAAAGTGTCTGAGGTGTACCTGGAGTGTATGAGGTGTGCACCTGGGAGTGTCAAAGGTGTACCTGGAAGTGTCTGATGTGGCAATCTGGGAGCATGTCAAAGGTAACTGAGGGTGTCATTGGTGCACCTAGGAGGCCAGAGGTGCACCTGGGAGTGTCAGCGGTGTACCTGGGAGGCCTGAGGTGTCTCTGGGAGTGTCAGAGGAGTACCAGGGAGGTCAGGAGGTGTACCTGGGAGTGTCAGAGGTTTACGGGAGGCCGCGGTGTACCTGGGAGTGTCTGAGGCATACCTGGGAGGCTCGTGAGGTGTTCCTGGGAGGCTCAGGAGGTGCACCTGGGAGTGTCAGACGCTCACTCCAGGAGTGTCTGAGGAGTTCTTGAGATTGTCTGAGGTGTACCAGGCAAGTGTCTGAGGTGTTCCTGGAGTGTCTGGAGTGTGCACCTGGCAGTGTCAGAGATGCACCTGTAGTGTCTGGAGGTGCACCTGGAGGGTCTGAGGTACCTGGGAGTGTCTGGAGGTGTACCTGGGAGTGTCTCAGGTGCACCTGGGAGTGTCTGAGGTGTAACTTGGGAACGTCAGTGGTGTACCTGAAAGTGCCTGGAGGTGTACCTGGAGAATGGAGGTGTACCCGGGGAGTGTCTGAGGTGTATCTGGCAGCGTCAGCGGTGTGCCCGGATCAGTGGTGTAATTTCGGAGGTCAGATGTATACCCAGAGTATCAGAGGTGTACCTGGGAGTGCCGGAGGTGTACCTGGGAGGTCGGAGGTGTAACGGGAGTGTCAGAGGTGTGACCTGGGAGTGTCAGGAGGTGTACCTGAGAGTGTCAGGGTGTTCCTGGGAGAGTCGGTGGTGTGCACCTGGGAGGCCAGGAGGTGTTCCTGGGAGGTCGGAGGTGTACCTGGGAGTGTCGCAGGTGCACCTTGGAGTGTCAGAGGTGTACCTGGGAGAGTCAGAGGTGCACCTGTGGATCATCAGGGTGCACCTTGGAGGCCTGGGAGGTGTTCCTGGGAGTGCCAGGAGGTGTACCTGGGAGGCTCAGTGGTGTGTACCGGGGAGTGTCAGAGGTGTACTTGGGAGTGGGCTGAGTGTACCTGGAAGTGTCTGAGGTGGGCACCTGGGAGTGTATGAGGTGCACCTGTGAGTGCCGCTGCGTACTTGTATGTCTGAGGTGTACCTTGGGAGTGTCAAAGGTGTAACGGAGGGTGTAATAGGTGTACCTGGGAGTGTCAGAGGTGCACCTGGGAGTGTCGGGTGGTGTACCTGGGAGTGTCTGAGGTGTTCTGGGAGTGTCAGGAGGAGTACCAGGGAGGTCAGGAGGTGTACCTGGGAGGTCAGGAGGTGCAAATTTAGGAGTGTCTGAGGTGTTCCTGAGATTGTCTGAGGTGCAATCTGGTGCGTCTGAGGTGTCCTGGTAGCAATCCGAGGTGCAAATCTGGCAGTGTCAGAGGCGCAACCTGGTAGTGTCCGAGTGCACCTGGGGGTGTCTGAGGTGCACCTGGGAGGTCTGAGGTGTACCTGGGAGTGTCTGGAGGTGTACCTGGGAGGTCTGGAGGTGTAACCCTGGCGTCGGAGGCAGTCTGGGAGAGTCAGAGGTGTACCTGGGAGTGCCAGGGATGTACCTGGGAGTGTCGGAGGTGTACCTGGGAGTGTCTGAGGTGCACCTGGGAGTGTCAGAGATGTACCCAGGGAGTAAGTGGAGTGCCTGGAGTGCCACAGGCACCTGGGAGCGCTCAGTGGTGTACCTGGGAGCGTCAGGTGTGTACCTGGGAGTGTCAGAGGTGTGCACCTGGGAGTGTCTGGAGGTGTACCAGGAGGGGTCAGAGGTGTGCCTGGGAGGTCAGAGGTACCTGGGAGTGTCAGGAGGTGTACCTGGGGAGGCCAGATGTGTACCTAGGAGTGTCTAGAAATCTGGGAGGTCAGGAGGTGCAAATCTGGGGAGTGTCTGAGGTGTACCTGGAAGCGTCTGAGGTGTACCTGGGAGTGTATGAGGGTGTACCTGTGAGTGTCAAAGGTGTACCTGGAAGTGTCTGGAGGTGCACCTGGGAGTGTCAGCTGGGTGTACCTGAGGGTGTCAAGTAGGTGCACCTGGGAGCGCCCTCAGAGGTGCACCTGGGAGGCACCTGGAGTGTCTGGAGGTGTTCCTGGAGTGTCAGGAGGTGTACCTAGGAGTGTCTGGAGGTGTTCCTGAGGATTGTCTGGAGGTGTTCTGAGATTGTCTGAGGTGCACCTGGGCGCAGTGTCTGAGGTAACCCTGGTAGTGTCTGGAGGTGTACCTGGCAGTGCCACAGAGGTGCACCTGGTAGTGTCTGAGGTGTACCTGGGAGTTCTTGAGGTGTACCTGGGAGTGTCTGAGGGGTGTTGATTGGAGTGTCTGGAGGTGTACCTGGGAGGCCAAAGGTGTACCTGGGAAGGCCTGAGGTGTACCTGGGAGTGTCTAAGGTGCACCTGAGGGTGTCAGCTGTGTACCTGGAAGTGTCAGGAGGTGTACCTGAGGTTTGAGGTGTACCTGGGAGTGTCGGAGGTAAACCCCGGAGTGTCGGAGGTATACCTGGGAGAGTCAGGAGGTACCCCTGGGAGGCTCAGATGTACCTGGGAGTGTCGGAGGTGTACCCTGGGAGGTCTGAGGTACCTGGGAGTGTCAGATGTACCAGGGAGGCCAGTGGAGTGCCTGGGAGGCCATTGGTGTACCTGGGAGCCAGCTCAGGTGTGTACCTGGGAGGCCAGGAGGTGCAACTTGGGAGTGTCAGGAGGTGCACCTGGAATGCCCCAGGTGTACCAGGAGGCTCAGGAGGTGTGCCTGGGCGTGTCAGAGGTGCACCTGGGGAGTGTCAGAGGTGTACCCTGGGTGTGCCAGAGGTGTACCTGGGAGGCCAAAAACCTGGGAGTGTCAGAGATGTACCTGGGAGTGTCTGAGGTGTACCTGGAAGTGTCTGAGGTGCACCTGGGAGTGGCGGAGGTGTACCTGTGAGTGTCAAAGGTGTACCTGGAAGTGTCTGAGGTGCACCTGGGAGTGTCAAAAGGTGTACCTGAGGGTGTCAGAGGTGTACCTGGGAGAGTCGTGAGGTGTACCTTAGGAGTGTCTGAGGTGTTCTGAGATTGTCTGAGGTGTACCTGGCAGGTCTGAGGTGTTCCTGGTAGGTCTGGAGGTGTACCTGGTAGTGTCATGAGGTGCACCTGGTAGTGTCTGAGGTGTACCTGGGAGTGTCTCAGGTGTACCTGGGAGTGTCTGAGGTGTACCTGGGAGTGTCTGAGGTGTACCTGGGAGTGTCTGAGGTAACCTGGGAGTGTCAGTGGTGTAACCTGAGAATGCTCGGAGTGTACCTGGGGAGTATCGGAGG
This sequence comes from Homarus americanus, assembly GCF_018991925.1. Lineage (NCBI taxonomy): Eukaryota > Metazoa > Arthropoda > Malacostraca > Decapoda > Nephropidae > Homarus > Homarus americanus. The sequence continues at coordinate 18,121 of NW_024743438.1, read as the reverse complement.
TGTACCTGGGAGTACCTGAGGTGCATCTGGCAGTGTCAGCGGTGTACCTGGGAAGTGTCAGTGGTGTACTTGGGAGTGTCAGATGTATACCTGGGAGGCCGAGGTACCGGGAGGGTCTGGAGGTGTACCTGGGAGGTCGGAGGTGTATCTGGGAGCGCTGGAGGTGTACCTGGGAGTGTCGGAGGTGCACCTGGGAGGCTCAGAGGCACCTGGGAGTGTCAGAGGTACCTGAGAGTGTCAGGGGTGTACCTGGGAGGTCGGAGGTGTACTTGGGGAGTGTCTGAGTGTACCCGGGGAGTGTCAGAGATGCAACCAGGGAGGCCAGTGGAGTATCTGGGAGGCCTGGCCTAGGCACCTGGGAGCTCAGTGGTAAAAATCTGGGAGGCCAGAGGTGGCCCTGGGAGTGTCAGGAGGCACCTGGGAGTAAATCTGAGGTGCACCAGGGAGTGTCAGGAGGTGTGCCTGGGAGGTCAGGAGGTGTAACAAATCTGAGGTCAGAGGTGTACCCCAGGAGTGCCAGGAGGTGCACCTGGGAGGCCAGTGGTGCACTTGGGAGTGTCAGAGGTGCAGCTTGGAGTGTCTGAGGTGTACCTGGAAGTGTCTGAGGTGTACCTGGGAGTGTATGAGGTGTACCTGTGAATGTCAAAGGTGTACCTGGAAGTGTCTGAGGTGTACCTGGGAGTGTCAAAGGTGTACCTGAGGGTGTCATAGGTGTACCTGGGAGTGTTAGAGGTGTACCTGGGAGTGTCAGTGGTGTACCTGGGAGTGTCTGAGGTGTTCCTGGGTGTGTCAAAGGAGTACCAGGGAGTGTCAGAGGTGTACCTGGGAGTGTCAGGGTGTGTACGTGGGAGTGTCAGCGGTGTACCTGGGAGTGTCTGAGGTATACCTGGGAGTGTCATAGGTGTACCTGGGAATGTCAGAGGTGTACCTGGGAGTGTCAGAGGTGTACCTAGGAGTGTCTGAGGTGTTCCCGAGATTGTCTGAGGTGTACCTGGCAGTGTCTGAGGCATTCCTGGTAGTGTCTGAGGTGTACCTGGCAGTGTCAGAGGTGCACCTGGTAGTGTCTGAGGTGTACCTGGGAGTGGCTGAGGTGAACCTGGGAGTGTCTGAGGTGTACCTGGGAGTGTCTCAGGTGTACCTGGGAGTGTCTGAGGTGTAACCTGGGAATATCAGTGGTGTACCTGAGAGTGTCGGAGGTGTACCTGGGAGTATCGGAGGTGTACCTGGGAGTGTCTGAGGTGTATCTGGCAGTGTCAGCGGTGTACCTGGGATTGTCAGTGGTGTACTTCGGGGTGTCAGATGTATACCTGGGAGTATCAGAAGTGTGCCTGGGAGTGCCGGAGGTGTACCTGGGAGTGTTGGAGGTGTACCTGGGAGTGTCAGAGGTGTACCTGGGAGTGTCAGAGGTGTACCTGGGAGTGTCAGGGGTGTACCTGGGAGAGTCGGTGGTGTAACTGGGAGTGTCAGAGGTGTTCCTGGGAGTGTCGGAGGTGTGTGCCTGGGGAGTGTCAGGTGTGCCTTGGAGTGTCAGAGGGGGTGTGCCTGGGAGGAGTCAGAGGGTGTGCCTGTGAGTGTCTGGGGTGTACATGGGGAGTGTCAGGTGTACCTGGGAGTGTCAGTGGTGTACCTGGGAGTGTCATAGGTTTAACAGGGAGTGTCAGTGGAGTAACTGGGAGTGTCATTGGTGTACCTGGGAGCGTCAGTGGTGTACCTCGGAGTGTCAGAGGTGTACCTGGGAGTGTCAAGGGTGTACCTGGGAGTGTCAGAGGTGTACCTGGGAGTGTCAGGGGTGTACCTGGGAGTGTCAGCGGTATACCTAAGAGTGTCAGAGGTGTAGCTGGGAGTGTCTGAGGTGTACCTGGGAGTGTCAGAGTTGTACCTGGGAGTGTCAGAGGTGTACCTGGGAGTGCCAGAGGTGTACCTGGGAGTGTCAGTGGTGTACCTACAAGTGTCAGAGGTGTACCTGGGAGTGTCTGAGGTGTTCCTGGGAGTGTAGAGGTGTACCTGGGAGTGTCAAAGGTGTACCTGGAAGTGTCTGAGGTGTACCTGGGAGGCTCCTGGAGGTACCTTGGGAGGTCAAGGGTACCTGGGAGGTCAGAGGTGTACCTGGGAGTGTCAGAGGTGTACCTGAGATTGTCAGTGGTGTACCTGGGAGAGTCGGTGGTGCACCTGGGAGGCTCAGGAGGTGTTCCTGGCAGGTCGGAGGTGTACCTGGGAGTGTCGGAGGTGTACCTTTGGAGTGTCAGGAGGTGCAATCCTGGGAGAGCCTGAGTGCATGCGGGTGTGTGCTCAGGTGTGTACCTGGGAGGTCGGGAGGCGTAAATTCCTGGGAGGTCTGAGGTGTACCAGGGGAGTGGGGTCAGAGGTGTGCCTTGGAGTGTCAGAGGTGCACCTGAGTGCCGTGTACCTGGGAGTGCCAGAGGTGTGTCTTGGGAGTGCCTCAGTGGCGGCACTTGGGAGGCAAGTCAGAGGTGTACCTGTGGAGTGTCTGAGGTGCACCTGAAGTGTCTGAGGTGCACCTGGGAGGTGGCGGAGGTGTACCTTGGGAGTGTCAGAGGTGTACCTGGGAGTGTCTGAGGTACCAGGGAGGTCAGGGGAGGTGTGGCCTGGGGAGGTCAGGAGGGGTGCACCTGAGTGTCAGAGGTGTGCACCTGGGAGCGCCAGAGGTGCACCTAGGAGTGTCTGTGGTGCACCCGTCAGAGGTGTACCTGGGAGTGTCTGAGGTGCACCTGGAAGTGTCTGAGGTGTACCCAGAGTGTATGAGGTGCACCTGGGGAGTGTCAGCTGCGTACCTGGAAGTGTCTGGAGGTGTACCTGGGAGGTCAAAGGTGCACCTGAGGGGTGCTGGTGCAGGTGTGCACCTGGGGAGTGTCAGGAGGTGCAACCCTGGGAGGCCAGTGGTGTAAATCTGGGAGTGTCTGAGGTGTTCCTGGGAGGCCAGAGGTGTACCTAGGAGTGTCTGAGGTGTCTCTGAGATTGTCTGGAGGTGTTCCTGAGATTGTCTGAGGTGTACCTGGCAGTGTCTGAGGTGTTCCTGGTAGTGTCTGAGGTGTACCTGGCAGTGCCAGAGGTGCACCTGGTAGTGTCTGAGGTGCACCTGGGAGTTCTGGAGGCACCTGGGAGTGTCTGAGGTGTTGATTGAGTGTCCGAGAGGTGTACCTGGGAGGTCAAAGGTGTACCTGGGAAGTGTCTGAGGTGTACCTGGGAGTGTCTAAGGTGTACCTGAGGGTGTCATTGGTGTACCTGGAAGTGCTCAGAGGTGCACCTTGGGAGTGTCGGAGGTGCACCTTGGGAGTGTCGGAGGTGTACCTGGGAGGTTTGGAGGTACACCTGGGAGAGTCAGAGGTGTGCACCTGGGAGTGTCAGGGATGCACCTGGGAGTGTCGGAGGTGCACCTGGGAGTGTCTGAGGTGCACCTGGGAGGTCAGAGATGCACCAGGGAGGCCAGTGGGAGTGCCTGGGAGGCCATTGGTGTGCACCCAGAGCGTCAGTGGTACCTGGGAGTGTCAGGAGGGTGCACCTGGGAGGTCAGGTAAGTGTACCTGGGACGTCTGAGGTGTACCAGGGAGTGTCAGGAGGTGCGGCCTGGGCGTGTCAGAGGTGTACCTGGGAGTGTCAGGAGGTGCACCTGCGTGCTAGAGGTGCACCTGGGAGTGTCAGTAAAACGGGGAGTGTCAGAGATGCACCTGGGAGTGTCTGAGGTGTACCTTGAAGTGTCTGAGGTGCACCTGGGAGTGCAAGGAGGTACCCAGAGTGTCAAGCGTGCACCTGGAAGTGTCTGAGGTGTACCTGGGAGGCCAAAGGTAGCCTGAGGGGTGTCAGAGGTGTACCTGGGGAGTGTCAGAGGTGCACCTAGGGAGTGTCTGAGGTGTTCCTGGTAGTGTCTGTGGTGTACCTGGGAGTGTCTCAGGTGTACCTGGGAGGTCTGAGGTGTACCTGGGAGTGTCTGAGATGTACCTGGGAGTGTCTGAGGTGTAACCTGGGAGTGTCAGTGGTGTACCTGAGGAATGGAGGTGTGTCTTGGGAGCATCGGAGGGTGTACCTGGGAGTGTCTGAGGTGTATATGGCAGTGTCAGCGGTGTACCTGGGAGGTCAGTGGTGCACTTGGGAGGTCAGATGCATACCTGGGAGACTGAGGGGTGTACTGGGAGGGTCTGAGGTGCACCTGGGAGGTCAGAGGTGTATCTTGGGAGTGCCGGAGGTGTACCTGGGAGGCCGGAGGTGTACCTGGGGAGGCTCAGAGGTGTACCTTGGGAGGTCAGGAGGTGTACCTGAGAGTGTCAGGGGTGTACCTGGGAGGGGCTCCTGGAGGTGGCACCTGGGAGGCAAGGTACCTGAGGGTAACACAGTGTACCTGGGAGGCCAGAGGTGTAACTGGGAGGCCAGTGGTGTACCTGGGAGTGTCTGAGGTGTTCTGGGAGTGTCAGAGGAGTGCACCAGGAGGCTCGAGGTGTACCTGGGAGGTCAGAGTGTTTACTGGGAGGTCAGCGGTGTACCTGGGAGGTTTGAGGTATTACCTGGGAGTGTCAGAGGTGTAATCTGGAGGTCAGGAGGTGTGCCCTGGGAGTGTCAGGTTTACCTAGGAGTGTCTGGAGGTGGTACTGAGATTGTCTGAGGTACCTGGCAGTGCCTGAGGTGTTCCTGGGAGTGTCTGCGGTGTACCTGGCATTGTCAGAGGTGCACCTGGTAGTGTCTGAGGTGCACCTGGGAGTGTCTGCTGGAGGTGATCCTGGGAGTGTCTCCCAGGTGTGGCCTGGGAGTGTCCTTCAGGTGTACCTGGGAGCAATCTGAGGTAACCTGGGAATGTCAGTGGTGTACCTGAGAGTGTCGGAGGTGTACCTGGGAGCATCGGGAGGGTGTACCTGGGAGTGTCTGAGGTGTATCTGGCAGTGTCAGCGGTGTACCTGGGATTGTCAGTAGTGTACTCGGAGTGTCAGGGCTGTACACCTGGGAGTATCAGAGGTGTACCTGGGAGTGCCGGAGGTGTACCTGGGAGGTCGGAGGTGCAATCTGGGAGGCCGAGGTGTACCTGGGAGGTCAGAGTTTGCACTGGGAGGTCAGAGGTGTACCTGGGAGTGTCAGAGGTGTACCTGAGAGTGTCAGGGTGTGTGCCCTGGGAGAGTCGGTGGTGCACCTGGGAGTGTCAGAGGTGTTTCTGGGAGCAAGTGTCAGAGAGGTGTACCTGGGAGTGTCTGAGGTGTACCTGGGAGTGTAGAGGTGTACCTGGGAGTGCTCTGTACCTGAAGTGTCTGAGGTGCACTGGGAGTGTCGGAGGTGTACCTTGGAGTGTCGGAGGTACCTGGGAGTGTCAGAGGTGTACCTGGGAGTGTCAGAGGTGTACCTGGGAGTGTCAGTGGTGTACCTGGGAGAGTCGGTGGTGTACCTGGGAGGTCAGAGGTGTACCTGGGAGTGTCGGAGGTGTAACCTGAGGTCTGAGGTGTACCTGGGAGTGTCAGAGGTGTACCTGGGAGTGTCAGAGGTGTACCTGGAAGTGTCTGAGGTGTACCTGGGAGTGTCAGAGGTGTACCTGAGGGGTGCTCACTGGTGTACCTAGGGAGTGTCAGAGGTGAACTGGGAGGTCAGTGGTGTACCTGGGAGAGTCTGAGGTGTTCCTGGGAGTGTCAGAGGAGTACCAGGGAGTGTCAGAGGTATACCTGGGAGTGTCAGAGGTTTACGTGGGAGTGTCAGGTGTACCTGGGAGTGTCTGAGGCATACCTGGGAGTGTCAGAGGTGTACCTGGGAGTGTCAGAGGTGTACCTGGGAGGTCAGAGGTTTACCTAGGAGTGTCGAGGTGTTCCTGAGATTGTCTGAGGTGTACCTGGCAGTGTCTGAGGTGTTCCTGGGAGTGTCTGAGGTGTACCTGGCAGTGTCAGAGGTGCACCTGGAAGTGTCTGGAGGTACCTGGGAGTGTCTGAGGTGTACCTGGGAGTGTCTGAGGTGTACCTGGGAGTGTCTCAGGTGTACCTGGGAGTGTCTGAGGTGTACTTGGGAAATGCTGGGAGTGTCTGAGGTGTACCTGGCAGTGTCAGAGGTGTACCTGGGATTTCAGTGGTGAACTGGAGGTCAGATGTATACTTGGGAGCATCAGAGGTGTACCTGGGAGTGTCTGAGGTGTACCTGGAAGTGTCTGAGGTGTACCTGGGAGTGTATGAGGTGCACCTGGGAGTGTCAAAGGGTACCTGGAAGTGTCTGAGGTGTACCTGGGAGGTCAAAGGTGTACCTGAGGGTGTAATAGGTGTACCTGGGAGGTCAGAGGTGTACCTGGGAGTGTCAGTGGTGTACCTGGGAGTGTCTGAGGTGTTCCTGGGAGTGTCAGAGGAGTACCAGGGAGTGTCAGAGGTGTACCTGGGAGGTCAGAGGTGTACCTAGGAGTGTCTGAGGTGTTCCTGAGATTGTCTGAGGTGCAGGGAGGTCAAGGTGTGCCTGGCGGTGTGTGAGGGTGTACCGGGGTGTCATGTGCCTGGGAGTGTCATTGGTGTGCCTGGAGTGTCAGAGGTGTGACTGGAAGTGTTAGAGGTGTGCCTGGAAGTGTCAGAGGTGTGCCTGGGGTGTCAGAGGTGTGCCTGGGGGTGTCAGAGGTGTGCCTGGGGTGTCAGGGGGTGTGCCTGGGGTGTGTCGGAGGGTGCCTGGGTGTGTCTGAGGAGGTGTACCTGAGTGTCAGATGTGCCAGGGGTGTCAGTGGAGTGCCTGAAGTGTCATTGGTGTGCCTGGGAGCGTCAGTGGTGTATGGGTGTCAGAGGTGTGCCTGGGGTGACGGAGGTGTGCCTGGCGGTGTCTGGGGTGTGCCAGGAGGGTCAGGAGGTGTGCCTGGGAGTGTCAGAGGTGTGCCTGGGTGTCAGGGGTGCCTGGGGTGTCTGGGGTGCCTGGGGTGTCTGGGTGTGCCTGGGAGTGTCTGGAGGTGTGCCTGGGAGTGTCTGGGGTGTTCCTGGGGAGTGTCAGAGGGTGCCACAGAGTGTCAGAGGTGTGCCTGGGGTGTCAGTGTGACTGGCAGTGTCTGGGAGGTGTACCTGGGGTGTCAGGGGTGTGCCTGGGAGGGTCAGGGGTGTACCTGGGAGGGTCAGGGGTGTGCCTGGGAGTGTCAGAGGTGTGCCTGGGAGTGTCAGAGGTGTGCCTGATGGTGCAGTGGTGTGCCTGGGGTGTCAGAGGGGTGTGCCTGGGAGTTAAGGTGTGCCTGGGTGTCAGAGGTGTGCCTGGGGAGTGTCAGGTGTGCCTGGGGTTTTGGAGGTGTGCCTGGGGTGTCAGAGGTGTGCCTGGGGTGTCAGGGGTGTACGTGGGAGTGTCGGAGGTGTGCCTGGGGAGTGTCTGATATGTGCCTGGGAGTGTCTGAGGTGTGCCTGGGGTGTGGGGATGGCCCAGGGGTGTCAGTGGGTTCCTTGGAGAGTCAGTGGTGTGCCTGGGGTGTCAGTGGTGTACCTGGGGTGTCAGAGGGGCACCTGGGGTGTCAGAGGTGTGCCTGGGGTGTCAGAGGGTGTGCCTGAGGTGTCTGGGGTGTGCCAGGGGTGTCAGTGGAGTGCCTGGGAGAGTCAGTGTGCCTGGGGTGTCAGTGGTGTGCCTGGGAGTGTCAGAGGTGTGCCTGGGGTGTCAGGGTGTGCCTGGGAGTGTCTGGGGTGTACCAGGGTGTCAGTGGAGTGCCTGGGGTGTCAGGGGTGTGCCTGGGGTGTCAGAGGGTGTGCCTGGGAGTGTCAGTGGTGTGCCTGGGGTGTCAGAGGTGTGCCTGGGGTGTCTGGTGGTGCCTGGGGGTGTCAGAGGTGTGCCTGGGAGTATCGGAGGTGTGGGGTTTATGAGGGTGTGCTGGCACGTCAGTGTGCCTGGACAGTGTCAGGGGGTGTACCAGGGAGAGTCAAGGTGTACCTGGCAGTGTGTGAGGTGTGCCTGGGAGTGTCAAAGCTGTGCCTGGGAGTGTCATTGGTGTGCCTGGGGAGTGTCAGAGGTGTAACTGGAAGTGTCAGAGGTGTGCCTGGAGTGTCAGAGGTGTGCCTGGGGTGTCAGGGTGTGCCTGTTGTGTCAGCGGTGTGCCTGGGGAGTGTAGAGGTGTGCCTGGGGTGTCTGGGGTATGCCTGGGGGTGTCTGAGGTGTGCCTGGGGTGTCTGGTGTGCCTGGGAGGTGAGGGGGTGTGCCTGGAGGTCAGGGGTGTGCCTGGGGTGTCAGCGGTGTGTCCTGGGGTGTGGTGGTGTGCCTGGGTGTGTCAGCGGTGTGCCTGGGGGTGTCTGGTGTGCCTGGGGTGTCTGAGGGTGTGCCTGGGGTGTCAGGGGGTGTGCCTGGGGAGTGTCGGAGGGGTGCCTGGGGGTGTCTGAGGTGTGCCTGGGATGTCAGATGTGCCAGGGAGTGTCAGTGGAGTGCCTGGAGGTGTCATTGGTGTGCCTGGGAGCGTCAGTGGTGTGCCTGGGAGTGTCAGGGTGTGCCTGGGGTGACAGAGGTGTGCCTGGCAGTGTGGGGTGTGCCTCAGGTGTCTGAGGTGTGCCTGGGGTGTCTGGGGTGTGCCTGGGGGTGTCATGGGTGTGCTGGTGAGTGTCGGAGGTACCATGGGTGTCAGACAGGTGCGCGGTGTCACATGAGAACCTAGTGTCAGGGTGTGCCTGGGGTGTCAGAGATGTGCAGGTGTCTGGGGTGTGCCTGGGACTGTCAGAGGTGTGCCTGGGGAGTGTCTGGGGTGTGCCTGGGGTGTCAGAGGGGTGCCAGGGGTGTCAGAGGTGTGCCTATGAGTGTCTGGGGTGTGCCTGGGGTGTCAGAGGTGTGCCTGGGGAGTGTCAGAGGTGTGCCTGGGGTGTCAGAGGTGTGCCTAGGAGTGTCTGAGGTGCACCTGGGAGTGCCTGAGGTGTGCCTGGGGTGTCAGGGGTGTGCCTGGGGTGTCGGAGGTGTGCCTGGGGTGTCTGGGGTGGCCCTGGGGGTGTCTGGGGTGTGCCTGGGGTGTCTGGGGTGTGCCTGGGAGTGTCTGGGGTGTGTACCTAGCACGGTCTGAGGTGTGCCTGGCAGTGTCAGACGTGCACTGGGGTGTCTGGTGCACCTGGCGGTGCCTGAGGTGAGCCTGGGGTGTCTGAGGGTGTGCCTGGGGTGTCTGAGGTGTGCCTGGGGTGTCAGAGTGTGCCTGGGGTGCCGGAGGTGTGCAGGGGTGTCAGGAGTGTGCCTGGGGTGTCAGTGTGCCTGGGAGTGTCAGAGGTTTGCCTGGGAGTGTCAGAGGTGTGCCTGGGGAGTGTCGGAGGTGTGCCTGGGGTGTCTGAGGTGTGCCTGGGGAGTGTCAGAGGTGTGCCTGGGGTGTCGGAGGTGTGCCTGGGGTGTCGGAGGTGTGCCTGGGGAGTGTCTGAGGTGTGCCTGGCAGTGTCAGTGATGCCCTCGAGTGTCAGTGGTGTACCTGGGTGTCAGATGTATGCAGGGAGTATCGGAGGTGTGCCTGGGGTGTCTGAGGTGTGCCTGGGGTGTCAGAGTGTGCCTGGGGTGCCGGAGGTGAACCTGGGAGTGTCAGGTGTTCCTTGGAGTGTCAGAGGTGTACATGGGAGTGTCAGAGGTGTGCCTGGGAGTGTCAGGGGGTGTACTGGGGTGTCGGAGTTGTGCCTGGGGTGTCAGAGGTGTTCCTGGGAGTGTCGGAGGTGTGCCTGGGGTGTCAGGTGTGCCTGGGAGTGTCAGAGGGTGTGCCTGGGAGTGTCAGAGGTGTGCCTGGGTGTCAGGGGTGTGCCTGGGGTGTCGGAAGTGCCTGGGGTGTCTGGGGTGTGCCTGGGAGTGTCAGATGTGCCAGGGGGTGTCAGTGGAGTGCCTGAAGGTGTCATTGGTGTGCCTGGGAGCGTCAGTGGTGTGCACCAGGAGTGTCAGAGGTGTACCTGGGGTGACAGAGGTGTGCCTGGCAGTGTCTGAGATTGGCTGCAGGAGGGTCAGAGGTGTGCCTGGGGGTGTCAGAGTGTGTGCCTGGGAGTGTCAGGGGTGCACCTGGGAGTGTCTGAGGTGTGCCTGGGGTGTCTAAGGTGTGCCTGGGAGTGTCAGAGGTGTACTGGAGTGTCTGGTGTTCCTGAGTGTCAGAGTGCCTCAGAGTGTCAGAGTGTGCCTGGGTGTCTGGGGTGTGACTGGCAGTGTCTGGGGTGTGCCTGGGGTGTCAGGGGTGCTTGGGAGGGGTCAGGGTGTGCCTGGGAGGTCAGGGGTGTGCCTGGGGAGTGTCAGAGGTGTACCTGGGGAGTGTCAGGGTGTGCCTGGGAGTGTCTGAGGTGTGCCTGGGATGTCAGAGGTGTGCCTGGGGTGCGGAGTGTGCCTGGGGTGTCAGGAGGTGTGCCTGAGGTGTCAGAGGTGTGCCTGGGAGTGTCAGGGGTGTGCGTGGAGATGTCAGGTGTGCCTGGGGTGTCAGAGGTGTGCCTGAGGTGTCGGGTGTGCCTGGGGTGTCAGGTGTGCCTGGGGTGTCTGAGGTTGTGCCTGGCAGTGTCGGCAGTGTGCCCTCAGTGTCGTGGTGCCTGGGGTGTCAGATGTATACAGGGAGTATCAGAGGTGTGCCTGGGGTGTCTGAGGTGTGCCTAGTGTCAGAGTGTGCCTGGGGTGCGGAGGTGAACCAGGAGTGTCGGAGGTGTGCAGGTGTCAGAGGTGTGCATGGGGTGTCAGGGTGTGCCTGGGAGTGTCGGGGTGTGCCTAGGAGTGTCGGAGTTGTGCCTGGGGTGTCAGAGGTGTTCCTGGGGATGTCGGAGGTGTGCCTGGGGTGTCAGGTGTGCCTGGGGAGTGTCAGAGTGTGCCTAGTGTCAGAGGTGTGCCTGGGGTGTCAGGGGTGTGCCTGGGGAGTGTAGAGGGGTGCCTGGGAGTGTCTGGGGTGTGCCTGGGTGTCAGATGTGCCAGGGTGTCAGTGGAGTGCCTGAAAGTGTCATTGGTGTGCCTGGGGCGTCAGTGGTGTGCCTGGGGGTGTCAGAGGTGTGCCTGGGGTGACAGAGGTGTACCTGGCAGTGTCTGAGGTGTGCCAGGGAGGTCAGAGGTGTGCCCGGGAGTGTCAGAGGTGTGCCTGGGGAGTGTCGGGGGTGCTGGGGTGTCTGAGGTGTGCAGAGTTATGGGTGCCTGGGGTGTCAGAGGTGTGCCTGGGGTGTCTGGGGTGTTCCTGGAGTGTCGGGGTGCCACCAGGTGTCAGAGGTGTGCCTGGGAGTGTCAGAGGTGTACTGGCAGTGTCTGGGCCTGGGGTGTCAGAGGTGTGCTTGGGAGGGTCAGGGGTGCCTGGGAGGGTCAGGGGTGGCCTGGGGTGTAAGGTGCTGGTGTGGAGGTGTGCCTGGTGGTGCCAGTGGTGTGCCTGGGAGTGTCAGAGGTGTGCCTGGGGGTGTCAGGGGTGTGCCTGGGGTGTCAGAGGTGTGCCTGGGTGTCAGTGTGCCTGGGGTGTGGGGAGGTGGCACAGGGGGTGTCAGGGTGTGCCTGGGGTGTCAGGGGTGTGCGTGGGAGTGTCAGGAGGTGTGCCTGGGGAGTGTAGTGTGTGCCTGGGGTGTCTGGGGTGTGCCTGGGGTGTTGAGATGTGCAGTGTGTGGGTTCCTGGAGTGTCAGTGGTGTGCCTGGGTGTCGTGGTGTGCCTGGGGTGTCAGAGGGGCACCTGGGGTGTCAGAGGTGTACCTGGGGTGTGGGTGTGCCTGGGGTGTGCAGGGGGTGCCAGGGGTGGTGGTGCCTGGGAGGTCGGTGGTGTGCCCGGGGTGTCGTGGTGTGCCTGGGGTGTCAGAGGTGTGCCTGGGGTGTCAGTGTGGGGTGTCAGTGGTGCCTGGGGTGTCAGGGTGTGGGGTGTCAGGGGTGGCTGGGAGTGTCGGTGGTGTAGGTGTCAGAGGTGTGCCTGGGGTGTGTCGAGGTGGTGCCTGTGGGGTGTGGAGGGTGCTGGGGTTGTCGGAGGTGTGCCTGGGGAGTTTATGAGGTGTGCCTGGCAGGTCAGAGGTGTGCCTGGCAGTGTCAGGGTTGTTGCCAGGGGAGAGTCAAGGTGTGCCTGGGATGTGTGAGGTGTGCCTGGGGTGTCAAGCTGTGCCTGGGGTGTCTGGTGGTGTGCGGGGAGTGTCAGAGTGTAACTGGAAGTGTCAGAGGTGTGCCTGGAAGTGTCAGGATTGTGCCTGGGGTGTCAGGGGTGGCCTGGTTGTGTCAGTGGTGCAGGTGTCAGAGGTGTGCCTGGGGTGTCTGAGGTATGCCTGGGGTGTCTGGTGTGCCTGGGGGTGTCAGGGGTGTGCCTGGGAGTGTGGGGGTGTGCCTGGGGTGTCAGGGGTGTGCCTGGGAGTGTGTGGTGTGCCTGGGAGTGTCAGCGGTGTGCCTGGATGTGTGGTGTGTCTGGGGTGTGTCTGGGGTGTCTGGGGTGTGCCTGGGGTGTCAGGGTTGCTGGGGTGTCAGAGGGGTGTCTGGGATTTGTCTGGGGTGTCAAGGGAGTGTCAGTGTGCCAGGGAGTGTCAGTGGTGCCTGAGATTGTCATTGGTGTGCCTGGGGCGTCAGTGGTGTGCCTGGGACTGTCAGAGGTGGCTACCTGGGGGTGACAGAGGTGTGCCTGGCAGGGTGTCTGAGGTGTACCAGGAGGTGGGGTGTGCCTGGGGTGTCAGGGTGTGCCTGGGTGTGTCAGGGGTGCACACGGGATTGTCTGAGGTGTGCCTGGGAGTGTCTGAGGTGTGCCTGGGGTGTCTGGGGAGGTGTGCCTGGGGAGTGTCTGAGGTGTGCTCCAGGGTGTCAGTGCCTGAGTGTGGGGTGTGCCTGGGGTGTCTGGTGTGCCTGGCAGTGTCTGGGGTGTGCCTGGGGTGTCAGGGGTGTGCTTGGGAGGGGTCAGGGGTGTGCCTGGGAGGGTCAGGTGTTGTCCTGGGGTGTCGAAGAGACGTGCCTGGGAGTGTCTGAGGTGTGCCTGGGGGTGTCGTGGTGTGCCTGGGGTGTCAGGGGTGTGCCTTGGGTGTCAGGTGTGCCTGGGAGTGTCAGAGAAGGTGTGCCTGGGGTGTCAGAGGTGTGCCTGGGATTGTCAGGGGTGTGCCTGGGAGTGTCTGGTGTGCCTGGGGTGTCTGAGGTGTGCCTGGTGTGTCTGAGGTGTGCCTGGCAGTGTCTCAGGTGTGCCTGGCAGTGTCAGAGGTGTGCCTGGGGTGTGTCAGGTGTGTGCCCAGGGAGTGTCAAGTGGACCTGGGGTGTCGGCGGTATGCACCAGGTGTCAGGTTTTCCTGGGGTGTCTAAGGTGTTGCCTGGGAGTGTCAGAGGTGTACAAGGTGTGTGGGTATGCCTGGGGGTGTCAGAGGTGTTGCCTGGGAGTGTCAGAGGTGTGCCTGGGTGTCAGGGGTGCACCTGGGGTGTCTGAAGGATGTGCATGGGGTGTCAGGGGTGTACCTGGGGTGTCAGAGGGTGTACGTGGGGGTGTCAGAGGAGTACACAGGTGTGTGGAGTGCCACGGGTGTCAGATCCTGGGGTTGTGGGGGTGTGCCTGGGTGTGAGGGGTGTATGGGGTGTCAGAGGTGTGCCCAAGTGTCAGGGTGGTGCCTGGGGGTGTGCAGGTGTGCCTGGAGTGTCAGAGGTGCAGGGGTGTCAGGGGTGCCTGGGGTGTCAGGGGTGTGCCTGGGGTGTCATGGTGTGCCTGGGGTGTCAGAGGTGTACCTGGGGGTGTCTGGGGTGTGCCTGTAGGGTGTCTGAGGGTGTGCTGGGGTGTCTCCAAGTGTGCCTGGGTGTCTGGGGGTGCCAGTGTCGGAGGGTGCCTGGAGTGTCAGACGTGCTTACGGAGTGTCACATGAGGAACCTGGGGTGTCAGAGGTGTGCCCTGAGTGTCAGAGGTGTGCAGGTGTGTGGGGTGTGCCTGGGTGTCAGAGATGTGCCTGGGGTGTCGGAGGTGTGTCTGGGGAGTGTCAGAGGGTGCAGGGAGTGTCAGGGGTGTGCCTGGGGTGTCAGGGGTGTGCCTTGGGGAGTGTCAGGGGGTGTGCCTGGGGTGTGGGGAGTTGCACCTGGGGGTGTGGGGTGTGCCTGGGTGTCAGGGGTCCTGGGATTGTGTGTCAGGGTGTACAGAGTGTCAGGAGGTGTGCCCTCGGTGTGGTGTGCCTAGGTGTCAGATGTATGCAGGGTATGGTGTTTTTAGGGTGTCTGAGGGTGCCCTGGGAGTGTCAGAGTGTGCCTGGGAGTGCCGGAGGTGAACCTAGTGTCGGAAGTGTACCTGGGGTGTGGGGTGTGCATGGGGAGTGTCAGAGGTGTGCCTGGGGAGTGTCAGGGGTGTACCAGTGTCAGGTTGTACCTGGGCTGTGAGGTGTTCCTGGGAGTGTCGGAGGTGTGCCTGGGGAGTGTCGGGTGTGCGGGTGTCAGAGGTGTGCCTGGGGTGTCAGGGGTGTGCCTGGGGTGTCAGGGGTGTGCCTGGGGGTGTCAGAGGGTGCCTGGGTGTGTCTAGGGTGTGCCTGGGGAGTGTCAGATGTGCAGGAGTGTCAGTGGAGTACCTGAGATGTCTGGGTGGTGTGCCTGGGAGCGTCAGTGGTGTGCCTGGGAGTGTCAGAGGTGCCTGGGGTGACAGAGGTGCCTGTGGCAGTGTTCTGGGGTGTACCAGGGAGGGTTCAGAGGTGTGCCTGGGGTGTGGGGGTGTGCCTGGGATGTCAGGGGTGCACCTGGGAGTGTCTGAGGTGTGCCTGGGTGTCTGAAGGTGTGCCTGGGTGTCTGAGGTGTGCCTGGGGTGTCTGGGGTGTTCCTGGGAGTGTCAGAGGGTACCAAGAGTGTCAGAGTGTGCCTGAGTGTCTGAGGTGTGTACCTGGCGGTGTCTGGGGTGTGCCTGATGTCAGGGGTGTGGGAGGGTCAGGGGTGTACCTGGGAGGTCAGGGGTGTGCCTGGGGAGTTAGGGTGTGCAGGGTGTCAGAGGTGTGCCTGTGGTGCCAGTGGTGTGCCTGGGTGTGGGGTGCAAGTGTCAGAGGGTGTGCCGGAAGTGTCAGAGGTGTGCCTGGGGTTGTCAGGTGTGCCTGGGGTTTCAGGTGTGCCGGGGTGTCAGAGGTGTGCCTGGGGTGTCAGGGTGTGCGTGGGGTGGGAGTTGCCTGGGGTGTCTGATGTGTGCCTGGAGGTGTGGGGTGTGCCAGGGGTGTTGGGGTGTGCATCGTGGGTTCCTTGGAGGTCAGTGGTGTGCCTGGGGTGTCAGTGGTGTGCCTGGGGGTGTCAGAGGGGGCTGCAGGTGTGGGGTGTGCCTGGGTGTCAGAGGGTGTGCCTGGGGTGGTCTGAGGGTGTGCCAGGGGTGTCAGTGGTGCCTGGAGGTCAGTGGTGTGCCTGGGGTGTCAGTGGTGTGCCTGGGGGTGTCTAGAGAGGGTGTGCCTGGGGTGTCAGGGGTGTGCCACTGGGGTGTCTGAGGGGTGTACCAGGGAGTGTCAGTGGGTACCTGGGGTGTGGGGTGTGCCTGGGAGTGTCAGAGTGTGCCTGGTGTCGGTGGTGTGCCTGGGAGTGTCAGAGGTGTGCCTGGGGTGTCTGGTGGTGCCTGGGGTGTCAGGTGCACTGGGGTATCGGAGGTGTGCTTGGGGTTTATGAGGTGTACCTGGCATGGGTGGAGGTGTGCCTGACAGTGTCAGGGTGTGTCCGGGGAGAGTCAAAGGTGTGGCCTGGCAGTGTGTGTGCCTGGGGTGTCAAAGCTGTACCTGGGGTGTGTGCAGGTGTCTGGAGGTGTGGCTTCCAGGTGTCAGGGTGGCTGGAAGTGTCAGGGTGTGCCGGGGTGTCAGGGTGTGCCTGGTTGTGTCTGGTGTGCCTGGGGTGTCAGAGGTGTGCCTGGGGTGTCTGAGGTATGCCTGGGGTGTCTGAGGTGTGCCTGGGGTGTCTGGGGTGTGCCTGGGAGGTGGGGGTGTGCCTGGGTGGTCAGGGTGTGCCTGGGGTCGGCGGTGTGCCTGGGGTGTGGCGGTGTGCCTGGGTGTGTCAGCGGTGTGCCTGGGGTGTCTGGGGTGTGCCTGGGGTGTCTGAGGTGTGCCTGGGGTGTCAGGGGTGTGCCTGGGGGTCCGGAGGGTGCCTGGGGTGTGGGGTGTGCCTGGGGTGTCAGATGTGCCAGGGGGTGTCAGTGGAGTGCCTGAAAGTGTCGTGGTGTGCCTGGGGGCGTCAGTGGTGTGCCTGGGAGTGTCAGAGGTGTGCCTGGGAGTGACAGAGGTGTGCCTGGCAGTGTCTGGTGTGCCAGGGAGGTCAGGGGTGTGCCTGGGGGGTGTCAGGGGTGTGCCTGGGGTGTCAGGGTGCTGGGAGTGTCTGAGGTGTGCCTGTGGTGTCTAAGGTGTGCCTGGGGTGTCTGAGGTGTGCTGCTGGGGAGTGTCTGGGGTGTTCATGGGGTGTCAGAGGGTGCCTGGGAGTGTCAGGGGTGCTGGGGGTGTCAGAGGTGTGACTGGCGGTGTCTGAGGTGTGCCTGGGAGTGTCAGGGGTGTGCTTGGGAGGGTCAGGGGTGTGCCTGGGAGGTCAGGGGTGTGCCTGGGAGTGTCAGAGGTGGCTGGGGGTGTCAGAGGTGTGCCTGGTAGTTGTAGTGGTATGCTGGGGTGTCAGAGGGGTGTACTGGGGTGTCTGAGGTGTGACTGGGAGTGTCTGAGGTGTGCCTGGGAGTGTCGGAGGTGTGCCTGGGGTGTCTCAGGTGTGCCTGGGGAGTGTCAGAGGTGTGCCTGGGGGGTGTCAGGGGTGTGCGTGGGAGTGTCGGTGTGCCTGTAGAGGTGTCTGATGTGTGCTAGTGTCTGGGGTGTGCCTGGGGTGTAGAGGTGCTAGGGGTGTCAGTGGGTTCAGGTCAGTGGTGTGCCTGGGGTGTCAGTGGTGTGCCTGGGGTGTCAGGAGGGGCACCTGGGGTGTCAGTGTGCCTGGGGTGTAAGGGTGTGCCTGAGAGTGTCTGGGGTGTGCCAGGGGTGTCTGGGTGGGTGCCTGGGAGGTCAGTGGTGTGCCGGGTGTCAGAGTGGTGTGCCTGGGGTGTCAGAGGTGCCTATGAGTGTCTGGGGTGTGCCTGGGGTGTCAGGGGTGTGCTGGGGTTGTCAGAGGTGTGCCTGGGGAGTGTCAGAGGTGTGCCTAGGGTGTCTGAGGTGCTCTGGCAGGTGTCCTGGGGTGTGCCTGGGTGTCAGGGGTGTGCCTGGGGTGTCAGGTGTGCCTGGTGGTGTCTGAGGGTATGCCTGGGGGTGTCTGAGGGTGTGCCTGGGGTGTCTGGGGTGTGCCTGTGTCAGGTGTACTGCACGGTCTCAGGGGTGTGCCTGGCGGTGTCAGACGTGTGCTGGGGTGTCTGAGTGTACCTGGCAGGTGCCTGGGGTTGTGCCTGGGAGTGTCTGGGGTGTGCCTGGGGTGTCTGGGGTGTGCCTGGGGTGTCAGAAGTGTGCCTGGGGTGCCGGAGGTGTGCCTGGAGTGTCGGAGGTGTACCTGGGAGTGTCAGAGGGTGTGCCTGGGGTGTCAGGGTTTGCCTGGGAGTGTCAGATGTGTGCCTGGGGTGTCAGGTGTGCCTGGGGTGTCTGGGGTGTGCCTGGGGAGTGTCAGAGGTGTGCCTGGGGTGTCGGAGGTGTGCCTGGGGTGTCAGGTGTGCCTCAGGTGTCTGGGGTGTGCCTGGCAGTGTCAGCGGTGTGCCTCAGTGTCAGTGGTGTGCCTGGGGAGTGTCAGATGTGTACCAGGGGTATCAGTGTGCCTGGGGAGTGTCTGGGGTGTGCGGTGTCAGAATGTGCACCTGGGTGTAGGGTGTACCTGAGGTGTCAGAGGTGTGCCTGGGAGTGTCAGAGGTGTACATAGGAGTGTCAGAGGTGGCACATGGGTGTCAGGGGTGTGCCTAGGGTGTCAGGTTGTACCTGGAGTGTCAGGGTGTTCCTGGGAGTGTCAGGGTGTGTGCCTGGGGTGTCAGTGTGGGGAGTGTCAGGGGTGTGCCTGGGAGTGTCAGAGGTGTGCCTGGGAGTGTCAGGGGTGTGGGAGTGTCTGGAGGTGTACCAGGGAGGGTCAGAGGTGCCTGGGGAGTGTCAGAGGTGTGCCTGGGGTGTCAGGGGTGCCTGGGAGTGTCTGGGGTGTGCCTGGGGTGTGGGTGTGCCTGGGAGTGTCTGGGGTGTGCCTGGGGTGTGGGGTGTTCCTGGGAGTGTCAGAGGAGTGCCACCAGGTTGTCAGAGGTGTGCCTGGGAGTGTCTGGTGTGACTGGCAGTGTCTGAGGTGTGCCTGGGGTGTGAGGTGCCTTGGGAGGGTCAGGGGTTGCCTGGGAGGTCAGGGGGTGTACCTGGGGTGTCAGAGGTGTACCTGGGAGTGTCAGAGTGTGCCTGATGAT
>NW_024743437.1:0-22563 GCF_018991925.1 Homarus americanus | reverse complement strand
CCATTGACACGCATATACACGCACACACACACACACATGCACAGATAATTGCAATAAGGTATATCGTCATGCACTTCAGATCAATACATGCAAGTGACCAGAAACACACATTAACTTCCTTGTTCTTTCCGACATGACAGGAAGTTTTGGATCATCTCACTCCCAAGCATAAAAAAATATCATCTATTGTTTTGTCATAACGAGCAATGGGTTTAAACAATTGTATAACCAAACACACAGTCTGGTCGTGGACAGGTTCAATACTATCTGTGAGTGATAAAAGAAGCCCAAATGCTGTCTTGCTGGGGGAGGGGGATGGGGATTTGAATGAGAGGGGTATTTCAGAGCTGGGAGAGTTGAAGGGGTGTGAAGGGGGGGAGACACGGCAGTGGTCTAGAAAACACTCACTGCATGTATATGTGACAAACCCTTGGAAATCAGATAAGTGTGTACAAAAGTAACATCTCTTGACCAAACTGATTAAGATAAGGAGAAAGTCTAAAGAGGTTCTAACCCTACTAGGTCCCAATACTAGTGGTTTTCAGTGTTTATAATTAAATTGGGTTAAGTTGTAATCTATTAAAAGTTGGGATTATTTAACTTGCTGTCAATGGTTTACCATTTAGCGCTGAAGAAATTTTTTTTTTTTAAATATAACTTCAACGTATGGTAAACATAATAACTGGACATCACAAGAGACACTAGCTAACATAGCCTCAAATTACAGTAAATTAAAAAGGTCATTTCAACACAACCTAAAATATTAGATTAACTAAATAATTTCTAAGCAAATTGTCACTAAAAATATTGTTTCAACCCTCTACATCACAAAAGAACTATAACTAAACTAAATCCTTTCAAGCTAATTGTTACAGCATTAAAAAAAAAAATAGTTGTTTCAACCCTCTACATAAGATATACAGCTAAACTAGGTAACTTCCAAGCAAATTGTCACTTCAAATCTTTAATAATAATAATAAAAAGGAAACCGGATCAACAAGCAGAAGTCAGCGGGCTGGAGGGTGGGTGTGTGTGTGCAGGGCGAGGGATGGGAGGGAGGGAGGGGGGGAAGAGCAGTTCATGCTATATGTTAAATTAATCGTTTGCCCTTACTTCATGGCCTTGCTAACGGCTCTACACATATAAAACGAGTGTGTGATGAGGATTAGCTGCAGTGTGCCCAGACAGATGGCCACAGACAACATGGGTGACAGGTAGTAGAAGGTGTTCTCCTGCAACCTGCTCAAGCAACTCTGTAATAGCAACTATCACCAGGTAATATTAGAGAGAGGGAGAGAGGTATTTACACTGAGTGGTTTAGAGAGTTTTAACCTTCTGTAAAACATCTTGACACCTTTCTCAACTCTGTAAATGTAGGATCCCATCACCAAGAGGAAGAAACAATGGATTATTGGTTTCTGAAAAATGTGTAAACTTTTTCACTACTTTTACAGCTTTGTAAATGAAGGAAGAGAACCATCACCACTTCAGTGTTAGAAGGGAGAAAACAATGTATAGATTAGTTATTTACAGACAACTTTCTCACCATTGTAAATGTAGAACCTTCACCAAAAGAATAATAATAGGGGAAAAAATATATGGTTTAGTGTCTTACAGAATTTACCAACATTTGTGAATCCATGATCATTATTCACTGCTGTAAATGTAAAAGAATCATCACATGGTATTAGTTGTAAAAAATAAAAAATGTCTGGAGTATCAGTTTACAAATTTCAGCAACTATTAAACAACAACAATAATATTACACCAAGAATAAGCATAAATAGAAAATATAGGAAGCCACGGTTTTAACTCATCCACACATTCTTCCCGTGAGAGTGAGAGAGGAACATTTACACCTCACCAACACTCATCATCTGTTTACCTTTCCTCAATGTCACAGGAGAGTGTAAACATGTCGATAAAGAACAAATATACTTCATATATTTCAACAGCCTTTATTATTTTTCTCTCCTATTCTTAAGTGGGATGGAACAGATACTTAGAAAAAAGAATAAGTTAAGTAATAACAAAGTGATATCAGAAAAGTGCAGAAATTATAAGAAAATAGTATGTGCATAACCAAAAGAATTCAATCATGAATCAATCAGAGTACCGTTCTCACATCTGAGGGTTGGTGATCACAGTCCACCACTCTAAATGTTCTCGAGCTGTTTTTACCAATCCTCTAAGGTTTTGTATATACTGGGGATTTAAGACCCATTAAAAAGATATAAGAAAGGATGAGAAGGAAATTTTATATGTGGAAGAGTGTTCAGAAATAGAGCTGAGAGTGACACTACTAAGCTGAAGATGAAAAGCTTATTGGGAATATCATGATTTCTAAGCTGAGTACGCTCTGGAGCCTAGACCACACAGCTTAATCCAGCCACGCGGAGGCGGCTTAAACCAACAACGATGATGAGGCAGCAGCTTAGACCAGTCATAACGAGGAGAGCTTAAACCAATCACAAACCACTAGTAGGGTGTCCACTGGCCAGACAAAACAAAATTTCCTGACTTTTCCAGGTGTAAATCTGAAAATTTTCAGGTACACTGATTCAGTATTTATTATGAAAGAATAATAAAATTAGAGGTTTTCAACAATATGTACATGTACCTTTGATAATCGCAGGGGTTAGGTTCCAGACAACTACAGTGATAAGCAAAACTGTACATATCGAAACACATAACATTTGGGAAAAATTAGTTTGTCCCATGACCCCAAAGATACATCCCCTAACAGACCAAAACATATCCCCAAAAATGTGTAGGTGCATTAAAAGATACAGTAAAAGACTAGTAACACCTTTACTAATTAATGAATAACAAATAAACAATACCTGTATACAGTATTGTACAATATTGTAGCATACATGACAAGTCATAGTAGAATGAGTGAGAGGGGCAGAGTGTCAGTGAGATGCAGTGGGTGGAAGGGAGGAAGTTGGAAAGTGGGTGGGAGGCAGTGGATATCGTGTTGATCTGCTCTGGCTAAATCAAATCCATCAGTGAAATTATGATTTAGGTGGTCATAACAGAGGTAGTGGTGGTGATCATGGAGCTGGTGGTGGTGATAATAGAGGTAGTGGTGGTGATAACAGAGGAAGTGGTGGTGATAACATAGGTAGTGGTGGTGATCATGGAGCTGGTGATGGAGGGGGAGATTGTAGTAAGTGGTGAGATGATGATGCATCAATCAGTTTGTTTGGTAACACTGGCTGCAGCACTGCCAGATACAACTGAACAGCTGATGTCTACCCACAAAATTGAGTGTAAGTATAAATGAACAACGTTGTAATCCTTCCACATTATGTTACATAAATTTTAAATTATGGAGTGAGAAAGGTGGGGGTGATTAGAGAGGTGGAGTGGAAGGAAATGGTAAAACACGGTGGGTGTGTTACCGAGTGCATGCTTATCCTTGTCGGGAACATTGGAACATTCAAACAGAGAATACTACACACGTTTTCATCGCTTGGTTGGATCAGGTGCCTTAACACTCTTCTTGTTCACAGGTGCCATGGTGGAGGGTAATTAAAAGTAACAAAAATTGCACCATAAACAAGCACGGAGCAGGAAACTGTCTTCAAACACCAACCAAAACAGTGCGGGGAAATAAATGCCGCCACTGGAAGCTGGCGCCACGAGCCATGCTGCCATCTCTTGGCAGTCGCTGCTACCTCTGGCTCTCTCAAACCTGCCACTGTCCCATGACAATTCCGTGATAACCCAGATCAAATCATTGATAAGTGTACACATGGTTGCAACTGAGGATACTGTGACAAGCCAGATCAGTGATTATCGGGTCCCGTGATTATTGAGGATACATGTACAGTACATATTATTGGGAAATTTAAAGATGGTATACAGGTCCACCACCGATTTTCCAGGAACAGATGGTCCGGCACCTCTTTTAATCCGGACAAAATTACGAAAGGGCACTTGAAATTCCTGCAACTTCCAGATTAGTTTACTGGGCTGCCACAGATGGCGTTACGAGTTAGCCACGCTCACTTTGTTTGTTTACTCTGCATTTGCTGGTGGTAGCTCCATGATTTTGTGTGATTCTTAGCTTATTTTGTACATATTTAGTCCCAGCTATGGCTTCAAAGGCAAGTACAAGTGTCAGTGGTGGTGTAAAGTGTAAACACCAGTCCATATCTATACAAGATAAGGTGGAACTCTTGAGAAAACTTGACCGTGGTGTTTCAGTACAACAGGTGAATAATCAGCATGGTATTGGTTCGTCAACTGTGTATGATATAAAGAAGCAGAGAAAAAGTAATGAGATTCTATGCAGAAAGTTATTCCAAGAAGCAAATGTGCATTAGAAAAACAATGAAAGACGGTAAGTGTACTGAACATGATAGAGTGATGATGGAATGGGTTCGACAACATCACATTGAAGGAGTGGAATTGTCAGGTAGCATGATAATGGAACAGGCAAAGGTGTCCCATGAAGAACTTATTTAGAACATAACTGTGACTAACGTGAAGGATGGCTTCAAAGGTTTAAGAAGCGTCATGGAATTGCAATGCGTAAGGTTTATGGTGAGAAACAGTCTGCAAACAAGGAAGGAGCTGCCAAGTATGTGGACGAATTTGCCAAGCTTGTAGCTGATGAACACCTCAGTCCCGAGCAGGTGTATAATGCAGATGAAACTGCATTGTATTGGCGATGTACACCCTGAAAAACATTAACAACGGAGGATGAAGAAGAGCCCACAGGATTCACACTATTTTGAAGTTGAATTGAATTCACATTAAATTCCAGGTTTATTTGTAAAATTTCCTGGCTTTTCCAGGTTTTCCAGACCAGTAGACACCCCAACTAGAAGGCTTAACCCCCCAACCACTACCAGCAGACAGCTAAGACCACAACCACTAGACAGCTAAGACCACAAACACTAGACAGCTAAGACCACAACTACTAGACAGTTTAAACCCCCAACCACAATCAATTACAGCCACTAGACAGCTTAAACCATCCAACCACAATCAACCACAACACAGCTTAAAAGCCACCCCCCAAGCCAAGCTAACAACAGCTGACGTGGGCTAGACAAGTTTGAGTCATTAAGAAGGGTCGAAGGTGTGTGTGGGGCACTTCATTAAAACATAGCTACCACCCCGGTCACCCGGCAACGGTCAGAAGCCCTTCCTCACGCTACCAAATGCTAAAAAATTAAACTATTGATTATCCTCCACCCTGGGTGGCCACAGTATCCTGGAGGCAACAGATGGTGTGTGTGTGTGTGTGTGTTATATCTGGGGATAATTCTGTACCCCAGGATTTTTGGCGATCTTCACTTACTATTTAAAAATATGTTTTTGTACTTATAAAACCTTTCCTGATGAATTATTACAGAACTTATAAAACTATAATTTATGAATTACTACTTATAAAATCGTCACTTATAAGTTACCTTCTACTTGTATTACCATCACTTATGATTTACTGTATTTCCTACTTATAAAACCATCCTTAATGGGTTATCTACTACAGTTAACCCTCACTTTACGCGGTCCCACATTCCGCGTTTCCACGTTTACGCGGTCCCACATTCCGCGTTTCCACGTTTACGCGGTGCCCTGCTGGAACCCAGGATGCTCACATTCCGCTGTGCGTGTACCCCTTTACGCGGAGAGCGGCTGGCGAGCCGCGCCATTTTTGGATCCAAACCTCCCGCCATCCGCCATGTTGTGTAAGCGGCGCGAACATGGTGCGCACAAGGTCGCCCAGTCATCAAAACATTACCAGTTCTTCACCCACCACAGCCGGCCCAAGTCAGTAATAGTGATAATTATGGTGAGGATATGGACTTATATGGACTTTGGGGAGTTTGACAAAGAGGCCCTGCAAGCCTCTGTGGTGGATAGTGATACAATTGATACAAGTGACACAGGTGAGGGCCAATAATCTGCCCTCTGCCTCGGAACCAACCGCCCATCCCCGTGTGCCCAGCCATTTTTTCTACTAATGTAAGTGTTAAAAACCTAATATTATTGATATTTCTCTTAATTATTAATTGTGTGTGCATACCATCATAAAGTTAAGATAATATTTTTACTACAACATAGTTGAGTGTCGTCAAAAAGTGGAGTTTGGGGATCGGCCCGGACTCCATTTCAATTAATCCCATATGTTATGTTATTCACTTTACGCGGGACCCTCCGGGTTACATTAACCGCGTAAAGTGAGGGTTAACTGTACAGTACTTATATAATCTTAACTTATAATAAATTCACTTACAAGATATTTGCTACTTATAAAACCTTCTATTATGAATTACTTAGTACTTTTAAGACCTTTACATATCCAGCACACTTACAAAATTCCCTCTAAAACGTATATCCATAAGCCGAGAAGTAGTAAAAGTTATCCTAGCGAAGGTTACTTACAATGACCCAACACACTTACAAAAAAAAACTTATATACTAGATACGAAATGTCCAAAAAATAAGTAAAAAGTAGATGAACTAACTGTTAGGTAATAAGAGTTGTCCAGGGTGGGGTTGGTAATGCAGGTAGGGTCTAGTGGTAGGAATTTGATGGGGTTCCCTTCAAGCACACAACATGCCCTAGGGACCAACACATCACTTGACTTGTTGGCCTGCCACATCGTCGCTTGTTGGAAGTCCGTGTAGTTGTTTACCCCACAACACTTCAGCTGTGGAGAGAAAGAGGTGGTTTAGGATTATTATCATCATCAGTGTTATGATTATCATTATTATTATTATGGAGGATATTGTGCTCATAGTGTTGAGAATATAAAAAAACACACACACACACACAAAACCACCCAGGTGAAGTTAACAATAGATATACCCCAAGCACACATTAACCATGAAAAGCCAAGCACGAAGGTTAACAAATTCTTTCCTTCATGCACTATTAATGTGTGTGTGTGTCAAGTTCAAGCACAAAGCGGTAGTATCCGACTCTGTAATTTGTCAAGGGTGTGAGACCGATTTTTGCTTGTGGAGAGGAACAGGTAAATTTTGAGGTGTTTAATTTTTGTTTTCCTACATGTAAATGCTAAAATGTTTCTGTGTTTATGTTTATTGGGAAGCATAAAAATAAACGGGAGACTAAGTTATTTTCATACAAGACTTTGAATCATTGCCAAGCTAAATAAAAAAACCCACTATTGACTATTCTCTTCACATGTGACCATGAAACTTTTTTATGTTTGTACTTAACACTGTACTGTACAAAAACGTTTTTAGCTGTGGTAAAGAAAATGGAATAATAATCAATATATCATTTACACACTCAACACTGAAACGTTTTTGTGCTTGTTTGCTGTTTTAGTATCAGGTAACATTTATTTCTGACAGGATAAGACATCATTAGATTGAAGAAATGAACATCAGGCAATAGGACAAGAGGATGTAAGAGGGCACCTTATACCTGTGAGAGGGAAGGCAGCTCAACACACATACACCCTACCACTACATGTACACCTTGGTGCTACTACTATTACTTCTACTAATATTACTATTGCTATTATTACTATTACCATGTCTTACTATTACTACTACAACTAGTATTAAAACTGTTTCTACTACATTACTATTACTACTCACTTCCAACACTATCACTACTATGATTTCTTCCTCCCTTACATCCTCCACCTCCCCACTCCTTCCTTCCTTGCACTCCTCACCTCCCTCTCTACCTCTCTTGCTCCTACCCATCCTCGCCATTCTCCCTTCCTCCTTGTACGCTACCCTCTCTTTCCTCCCTCCCTTCTTACACCTCCTACCCTTTTCCCTATCCTCTCTCTCCTTATAACCTACCTTCTTCTACCCCCTCCTTTCCTTCCCTCCCCCACTCTACTCCGACACATAAACAAAGCCACTAGAATTTGCGGTGGCAGTTCTCAGGGAGGGAGAAATACTTACCCTCACCTTAAACCCTTATTGCAAGACAGGATTTATGTGCACCAGTTTGTGTGGGAATATTGGGACAGTGGGGAGGTTTTATAGCAGCTTAAGGTAGGAGAACAGGTGAGGGGACAAGGTGAGAGAAGATGAGAGGAGGGTGAAGGGGGAGGGGGTGGAGGGTGAGGGGGTGGAGGGTGAGGGGGGAGAAGATGAGAGGAGGGGATGGTGAGGGAGGGAGAAGGGGAGAGGAAAGGATAGTCAAGGAGGGAGAAGGTGAGATGAGGGGCAAGGAAAGTGAGAGGAAGAGATGTGAAGGCAGCAGGTGAGTGAGTGAGGTGATGGAGGGGAGGAAAGGTAAATGGAACAGGCAAGGGGGAGAAGGATATTAGATGAGGAAAGTGAGGGGAGACATGAGGGAAGGAGAGGACGCAGGTGTGGAGGAGGATAGCTGAAACATTACCTACACACGACAGTACCCATTCCTGTACCCTTCTAGCAATCTATACTAATGGCTCCTGTAACTGAACTATAGAAAGGAATATTGACTGTAATTATTCTCATCACCAGAACAAAAACATAAACCATATTAGGGAGATTACATACAAGCCATCAACATTTCCATTTTACTTAATGAAGGTGGTAAGGAAGTGTCACTTGTCCTGGTGCTAAATATAGAGAGAAGATATTGTTTTGGTTTATGTGAACGAGTAAGTTGTGGAGAGAGTGTGCCCCTCCACCCAATACTCTGAACTCTAGAATGCTGTCATAATTGTAGGTGTTATAACTGAACACAGGTAAGGTGCCATAAGTGTCAACACGGGTAAGATGTCATGTGTCATTTTAAATCTAGTATTAGTGCATCAACATACAAAGACTTATAGGGGGACACGTCTCCGAGGTTGTATTACCAAAGGTTTGTTCTATGTTACTTTCTGTGTGTGAAGAGTTGTGGTGTTTGAGGGTGATATTCCATCACCCTGACACATCTCTTTCTCTTCCATTATCATCAACTCAGCAGACTACACTAATAGCTTTCCTTTTAACTAAATATAAATAGTCTCATGTGAAAGGCTAACTTATATATAAATCTGAATATATGACTTCTGTATAAACTTGGTGTATACTTCCCAATATACAATGCCATCTTTGCTTTATGTTAATGAGAAAAATAAGAAATTTAACATCATTACTTACCTGTGTATGTGTGCAGGTAAGTGTAACATTAAACAGACATGTATAATACTGGAACAAACAGGTAGACACACACATACTGTACATACACACATATTCACAGTACATTTTTACACAGGTATGTTTACACACACATATATATATATATATATATATATATATATATATATATATATATATATATATATATATATATATATATATATATATATATATATATATATATATATATATATATATATATATATCTATACTGTATACATATTGGACCAGCACTCTCTCTCTCTCTCTCTCTCTCACATATACACGGATGAATGGATGAACGGAAAGACAGACAGACAGACAGACAAACACACACACAGACGTACAGGACCACAACACATCTCAGAATCTGCACATCAGCTGGATAACAATCACACAATCATCACATATTCACACATAATGCTAATAATTAATGTTAATATTCTTACATCAAAACAAATTATACTAGGAAAAACCACACAGCAAAAGATATCTTTAACTTTGATTTAAACAAAGACAAAACATGACATTCAAAGTCTCCCATTAAATCTATAATCCACTTGAAATAAAAAGGAAAACATTTCATCTACTTCATCAACCAACTTACCTCCTCTGTGAGACTGGTACAAGGTCTTCATTATACATAGCTTCACAGGTTATGTGAGCGCAGAACTGGGTGTAGTGATTCTGGGTGGCCGGGTTACAGGTGTTCAGGAGTATGTTGAGGCCGAGGGGTTTGAGCGAGAGTAGGTAGCGTCTCCACATCGGGTCGTCAAACTGAAGCCCAAAAGCCGTCTGATGATCGTGGGTCGGCGACATCAACACGGACTCGGATTCTGTAAATTAAAATAAAGATAAAAAGGATAAATGTTCTCTATACTGTCGCCTAAACATCTGCTTCATAAACGACCATTTTATAAATCAATCCCTACACTGGTTAAAGGCTAATTCACCGAGACGTCTTTTAGTTCAGTAATCACGAGAATCTATTTAAAATGTGTGTGCGTGTGTGTGTGTGTGTGTGTGTACAGAAAAATGCAAGAAGTGTCTGTGTACATCTGTATATAATTTCTCTTTTTTCATGTTACAGTCTGTGTTGCTCTTGATTCTGGCCACCCTATATGGCAGAGGGAAGTGGCTTGTATGAGTGGGGGTTTTTTATGAGTGATAAACCAAGACTGGTCAGGAGGGACAGATATATAATGTCAACATCATCTTTGTGTTCAATGCCTGGCCCTTACTTTTGTATGCAATATGCAATATATATAAATCAAAAGTACATTTACACAAAATACCTTTCGTAGGATTTGATAAAATGATCTTTCTCAGTTTTGATTTCTTGGAAAAGGGCATCTTCTCCATACAGAGATGGAGCACTGAAAAATATTAAGGATTCATTACGATCAGAACAAAAGAGGACATTGCTATGGTGTTCTAAGTTGTGGTTGAAGAGATACAGTAAATTCACTCTAGTGAGCTTTATTAAGAGATGAAGTACGAGAACGTCTAAACACAGAGTAAGGAGTTCTCTTCAGTAAGTTCTGTGGGGGAGATGATACACAACCCTGGGGAGAGGACAAGAGGAAGTTAAGCTCCCCCCTTACTATTACTGCACTCTTCACTACAAAATGGTGACATCTGGTGCATAGTGAGGTAGAACACAGAGAGGAAAAGAAAAAAAGGGTATCAGATAGGGATAAATTCTAAAGAACTTCCAATTAACCCTTAAGCCCCGGGTTAGGGTGCTGCTGGCAGTACCCCCCTCGCGGGGTTAAATCGAAAAAAAACAATCATTTTTTCCAAAACAAAAATAAAATAAAAAATAAAATACTGTAAATAAAAAAAAATGGCAGGAAAATAGGCGGACATTCTGGAACGTCACCTGGGACGCGCTAGTCGGACGTTCTGGACCGGCACCCGGGGCATAAGGGTTAACTTAACAATACAATAATTAACATCCACTTTGTTAAGAATCCTAATAAAGTCATTGTGTAACTATTCTCACACTAAAAACCTTACCTGGAAGCAAGATTATTATGAGCTCTGTTCTTGAGGAAAAACACTTTCTCTGCTGTAGGGTTCGGCCACGACAGAACTCCCTTCTTGTCAACGCAGCAGAGGTTCTGGCCAAAACAACAACAGTAATATATTTACTCATAAGTCACCTGCAAATCTTTACACACTTCTATCTCACTTGAATGACAGTCATCCAGAGTTAACATTTCTCCAAAATAAAATACCTCAGACTTCACTCAAACTTCTAAACATAATATCTACACTATTATACATCTGTAATACAGGTACAGAATTTAATATAACACAATTACTCAGCTGGGGTCAAGTGTGGGATTTTTTTCGCCAAAATTTACTGCCTCGATTTTATGAAAATGCGTTATTGATTCGGCACAAATGAACCTAAATGTGTAGAATACTAAAAAAAGATATTAAATTCAATTGTCACTATTCAATACCTTCTTTTAAATTCTTTTTAGTTTGTATGAAAATTAAAATATTTTTATAGGGAAAAAAGAAATTAGTATGTTAGTTACTCTTGTTTCTGATTAACCTGTCCCTCTGGGTTGGATAATGTCGCACAGGAGTGAGAAACAAGTATTATGATTAAATACTGTACCACAAGTGTATCTACCGTACCGTTACTGATGCTAAGACATGAAGAACATTTGCAGTTCTTATGGGGGAAGGCTCCTTGCCCGCCATGGTCAGGATGAAGTGCTTCCGGAGTTCGATCCACCTGACCGACATCTCAGACAGCTGCAGGGCCTCGAGCTCCGCGTCCTCAAATGGATCTAACATCGGGTCACTCTATCAAAGAAGCAGTGGAGGACTATAGATACTGTCACACTTCTCACTAAACTAGCACTCACAATTATATAAGTAAGACACACATGTCCATTCTCCAGTCAAAGGGCAATTAAAATTTTAATAACACATAACCGTTACCGAGATCTGGTTGTGTAAACTTTGCCAATAACATGTGAAAGTTCTCAAACCTGAACAAATCTTTTTTATAAGCGACCAAGAGTAGAGAGAACCACAACCAACCTGCAACTTATTGGCATGGTGGTACAAGGTGAGGATCCGTGCCGTACCAAGCCAGTTGAGCATGAGCCACGCTAAAGGGAGACCCAGAGGGATGAGAGGAAGAGCCACACACAGGACCCATCAGGAGCACCTCAGTCCAGTCTCCAACCCAACTCCCGTAGTACACTCTGAGTGCATTGATGATCAGGATAAGACCCTAGTAAAGAAGGAAGTTGGTTACCTCATCATGTGAAACAACAGCTGAAGTAACAGTGATGCACATACACACCATCTCCATGTAATACCTTGATAGATACTAAACTTCAGAATTATCAAAAACAACATTTACACATTAAATTTCTCTTAGGTTTATCATTCCCAACACTGAATCCAATTTACAAAAAAAAAAGCATTATTCTAACCCATGTTACAAGATTAACTCCTGTCAACAACCTGCTGTCAGTTTTCATATAAGAGGATTAGGTTAGAGCTTGATGGGCACTTCCTCCAAATGTAATATTCTAAACTAATTCTTTCTATAAATCTTGTCAGCATCAGAACGGACTAACAGGGACCTTAAACTATATTCCGGTTTCATCACAGAACGTACATAAGATCTAGCACTCGAGGATATAATAACAGGACAATAACAAACGTCTAATACCAAATCCAGGCCTATACTTTCAACATCTTACAAATACTCCTGCTAAACTCTTATAATACTTACCACAACAATGGGTAATATGACAGTTTCCATCGCCCAACTGAACAAATAATAACGTTGCTTGTTGAACACGGTCACTGGCCTGTTAAGAGCCTCGGCAAGTAGGATTCTCAGGTTGGAGATGTAAGGTGTTTCCAGTAGTATGTAAGGAGTGGCTCTGAGGGGTGTCTGGGCCTTGGGGGAGCTGAAGCCCTCCCCAATACCTTCTAGATTTGGGGAATAGATGTCGCCCATGTGTAGTTCTCCCCCGCCCCCGCTGCAACTGTCCTGTAAATTAATATATGAAGTCTATATATATATAAACATCTGTGAGTACTTGTCCCTAACCTTCATGCGACATAAGTCATTCTTTTACCACATTCAAACACCACACTGTCATTCTCTCTCTCTCAAAAAATAAACTTACCCATCAATAATTGGTGTGTGCATTGTATCTTACTGAATTCTATCTGTTATGAAAGAAGAAATTCCAAAGGGATCACACGAAGAATAACCCCCTTAGCTAATTTCACCTAATCCTAACCTAACCCTCCTAGGTAGTAACAGGGTGTTTAATCATCAGGTGACATAAGCTGGAGGGGTTAATCTTCATGTGAGATTCATTCCATATCTTACCTGCATGGGCCTACATCTAGCAGGAACTTTCTGTCCAGGTTTCATGAGTATAATATCCCCACGCACCAGGAGAGACCAAGGGAGGTTGACTGTGTTACCATCGCGACGAGTCCACTGGAGGGTGATGCAGGGGGGGAGTGGAGGTGAGGATAGTTCTCGGCAGACCACAACACATTGCCGTGGTATTCTGAAAAAAAAAAATGGCACGCATGACACCAACGGAAACAAGCAAGAGTAAGTGACAAAGAAACCTCAAATACTGTAGTTAGGAGAGAACAGTGGTGGGTAGTGGTGTAATGATAAGTGTAGAAAGTTGCAGGAGAGTAGTGTCAAGGTCCTAGTATGAAACAACGCACACACTGACGGTACTTTTGTGGGTAACTAAATAAAGAACAGTTTTAAAATTCACAGACAATGTTCGGATATTAATAAAAAAACGTTACCATAAGTCACAATGCTTTACCTTTAAGATCCTTTAAGACGTTGTGTGTGAATCTTGGGACCTCTTTGTGCCTCAGCTGAGTGTCCCACCACACCAAGTACACGTTAAGAATTACTGCTAAGAAAATGAAGAAGGACTCGGCAGGAAGATGCTGGTACCTGATAATAATAATAAACATATTACATCATCTGTAAATCTAAACAGAATAAAATTCATCTTAAATTCTCTAATGGAAAAATTATTAAGGACATCAGAGTAGTTATCCTATCTGTCAACAAATGGTTGCTTTACTGCTACTGTATGTTTGCTTGTATTTACACTCATACCAAATCATAAGGTCATATATTTTTACCTATGTATGGAGAATATTACACCAGTCCACATTCTCAGGTCAATATATAGCACAGAAAGAATCAAAGGTAACTTCATATGCCTGTTGTATTTTATGGACCCATACTGTACACACCTGGGGTCATTACATGCAGCGAAGGCCACCAGCAGCACGATGCCTTCAACGATCAACGCTATCACTGATGTCCAATGAAACACAGAGAGACTACTCTTGTGGTGGAAGGCTTCATACAGAACACTCTTTGGTCCAAAACCTTTGTTCCTGAAATATAAAACATAATACAGTATCACCAAACATATGAGGTGTTTACAATAGCAAGGGCACATCACTGGGTTGCTCAATTTCCCATTTTCTGTGTCAGTCCATAGCATCATTGTCAGGCAATGTGGATACACCTCCAGCGTGGTACAATCCCATAAGAAACCAAGGGCAGAAAACATGCAGTACAGCCCGAATAATTGAACCGAGTTGAGATATTCGCACATACGCCCTGGTTAGTCTATACGCCTCATTTACAAGAAAGTACAGACTCCAATATGCCCCACAGGTTAATACTGTATTTCAAAATTAATTAATAATCTTTTCTACACTTACTTTTCAGCTTCTGTCTTCTGATATTCATCCAAAGCGATGGAGATGTCCTCATGCAAGAGACTGAGGGCCTCACTTGTGGGTAAGCCATCAGCACTGCAGGCCATTTCCTTCAAAACAAAAGGAAATATTCTACAACAACAACAACATTAAGCAACAAGTTTATAATCATTTTACCAAACCTGACATATAACACACAGGAATGAATGCTACTATCTGCCAGTATAACATCTCCCACCTCCTTTCTTTGTATTTCACTTGAATCAGTTTGTACACAACACAGACGATATATATAACAGTAGAAGAGCTGACGGAACGCTAAGTCATGAGGCCATCACCAGACTGTAATTCTTCTGCCAGATGTCTGTGAGGGATATTTTGCTGATTTTTTTTTAATACGGTACGACAGATGATATATCCAGGGTGAATAGACCACAGGTTCAAACTGACTGCCTTGGTGTATTAATCAATCAAGCCATGTGCGCTGATTAAGCAGATTGAGTATTGCTTTTGAAGACATATTCTGGACTTAGCTTCCTTGTCACACTGCCATCACCAAGTAACTGAACATTGCAGCGAGGATGACAATGAACAGAATGATCTATGCAAAAAAATATATATATATCCACTAAAACTGCTTAAGAAATAGTCCTTTATTCTTGTACAGTATCCAACATTTCAAGTGTTACTCGACTGTATTAGTAATTCAGACTTTTTCGACATTTAATCGGTCATCTGAAGCTACCCAGAGTAACATTCAATTATAAATATAACTAAAAATAACAAAGTAAACACAAGCAACAAATAAATAAATTACACAGCTAAAAATTAATTTGGGTAAAAAAAATTCAAATAAAAATGACATTCAAGCGACTGATTATAGAGATAAATTATAAAAGAAAATAATATAAATAATCCACTAACACTATATTTTCATTGTTAAGAACCTAACCTAACCAAAAATGACCACAAGATTATTAGGTTAGATTTGGTTTTATTTGGGTTTGGTTAAAATATATTAAAATTGGTTAGGTTGGTTAGAATTACCTTTGGCTAGGTTAGTTTGGGTAATTTTAATATTTTAGGGGACAGGACAGGTCAAATAAGGCTAAACTATATCAAGAACTGGTCAAATAAGGTCAAATTATAAAAAAACCCAGGTGAAATAAGGTCAAACTATATAAAACAGGTCAAATAAGGTCAAAATATGTCAAAAATAGGTCAAATAAGGTCAAACTATATAAAACAGGTCAAATAAGGTCAAAATATGTCAAAAATAGGTCAAATAAGATCAAACTATATCAAGAACAGGTCAAATAACACAAACCCAGAAAGAACTTGACCTTAATATACACGTAAACAACATAACACTAACCCATTATACATAACTCATCTCCCTCGCTAAATAACACCCCCAAAACACACTCTTTCACATCATATACTTATTTAATCCCTCAATATACAAATAAATAATTATGTATTCACTCAAAAAGGTCAATTATTATACAAGCACAACAAGTCACCATTCGTATCTCATCTACAACTACGTAACTTTATTCTAGTTTTAAAATTAATTCAGGTTTAATTAGTGGTTTTAATATACGTTTTAGGACCTTACCTGATTGTTTATCACATGGTAAGGGGAGAGAAAAAACTTGAATGGGAAATTTGGTCTGAGTTGTGAGGAGTGATCAGCTGTCCTCCTAAACACCACAAACAACCTAAAGAAACTAATTTAATGGTGATAACTTTTTTTTTCATTATTCATGTATCTAACGCACAGTTCTCTTATTTAAATATATAATTTTATATATATTTAATGGTTTTATTAAACTATTGAAGATATATAAAGGTTGAAATTGTATTTAATAGTTACGTAAACTACAGTATGTTGGTGATTTAAATTCTTTTTCGTATTTCAGAAAAGATAAATAATACTGCTAGATATATAAACAGGTCTAATAAAATATATATAATTGAGATAAATATTCTTTATGTAACATTAAGATCTTAGGGTAATTTCAGTTTGGCATAATTGGCTTTATTTATGTCTCTCTGTACAGTAATGAATGAGGGACATTTATTCTCGCTAGAAGTGAAAGTAAGAACACCGTGTTCCCTTTCTCCCTTATTTTCTATTATCAAAAAAAATATTATGGAACTATAATATTTTATGTTAATATTCGTCCATTGGCTGTCCGCAAGATTTCAATTTTCAATATTACAGCTACAAAAAAAAATAAAACATACGACTTCATATCATTTCTTGTGCAAATCAATATTAACGGAACATTTCACAAAATTTCTAGGAGTAAATTTCTGTACCCGCCATGTTGCCAGTCACTTGTCTCCTCCTCTTCGCGACATGACATGACATGACATGACCTTCAGGTATCATAGCATTTGAATTGGCTGGCCAATCATATTGAAGCAGCAGAGTTGTCACATGTATGATAATTATCATACATGTATGATAACCACAAGGAAAGAAGAAAACACGAAGTTCCCAAGCGCTTTCGTGTAATTCACATCTTCAATTACACGAAAGCGCTTGGGAACTTCGTGTTTTCTTCTTTCCTTGTGGTTATCAGCATATAACTAGATCACGCGCACCTACAGTGATTTACTTGCATGTATGATAGCTGTGCAACGAGCTTGCAGAGCCCCTGAAGCTCCTGTTTTGTAAATACCTGGATGAACAAATGGTCCCCAGTGAATGGAAAGTGGCTTATGTGAGTCCTATCTTCAAGAAGGGCGATAGTCACTCCACGAACAATTATAGACCGGTGAGCCTGACCAGCATAATATGTAAAGTACTTGAGAGTATTATCAGAGATGCAGCGATGGAACATCTACTACGAAACAACCTTGTAAAAGATTGCCAACACGGTTTTATGCCGGGGCGCTCTTGCTTAACACAATTGCTCAAGGTATTGGATATTTGGACCCATATTCTAGAACGGGGTGGTAATATCGACAATATTTACCTAGATTTTGCCAAGGCTTTCGACAGTGTACCCCACGAAAGGCTGAAAATCAAACTGGAAGGGTACGGAATTCGGGGAAATGTCCTAGCGTGGATAGAAGACTTTCTACATGACCGCAAGCAGTGTGTGGTGATTAATGGCACGAAATCGTCATCTGCACCTGTAACAAGTGGGGTACCACAGGGCAGTGTATTGGGCCCGCTGTTTGTTTGTTTCATAAATGACATGCCTGACGTTGTACACTCCTCCATACAAATGTTTGCCGATGATGGCAAGTTATTTCGGGAAATTAAGAACCAAGCGGACTGTGAAGAGCTGCAGAAGGACCTCTGTGGGCTCCAGGAATGGTCGAAGAAATGGCTGCTGAGATTCAATGTCACGAAGTGTAAGAGGATGCACCTGGGGCGTACCAACGGTAAGGAGGCGTATCATATGTCCCAACGGGATGAAGAAAATGCACTAATTGAGACTGTATGTGAGAAGGACCTAGGTGTGTATGTTGACAATGAGCTGAAGTTCTCGGGCCATTGTAAGAAGGTAAATCAGGCAAATAAATTATTGGGTCTTATAAGAAGGTCGTTCAGATATCTAGACGGTCCGTCCCTCGTGACGATCTTCAGGAGTGAAGTGCTTCCCTATCTTGAGTACTGTCACCTCATCTGGTCCCCGAGATATGCTAGGGATTGTCAGTTGGTTGAAAATGTTCAAAGGAGGGCCACCAGACTGGTGCCTGCACTTCGACACCTCAGCTACCCTGAGAGATTGGAGCGCCTGAACTTGCCTAGCTTATACTACAGACGGGCAAGGGGGTACCTAGTTGAGGTGTATAAGCATCTCATGGGGGCACTACTCAGTTGAGTGTCCTTACTTGGAGCTGGCGGACGCTCGCCCCACAAGGGGTCACAGCTCAAGATTGAAGAAGCCGCAAGTCCAGAAAACCGTGAGGGCAAACTTTTTCGGAGTGAGGGTTGTAAACTCTTGGAACAATCTACCAGAGAGTGTTGTGACGGCACCGAGTGTGAGCTCTTTCAATAGAAGACTTGACCAACACTGGAGCGGGTTCAGGTACATTCAGGAGCCGGTGCATGCCCAGTATTTGCCAACAGTGCGTGACAGAGACGTGACCGATCGCCCGGGCGGCTAGCGAGCCGATCTTTTGGTGAAGAATATAAATGAAAAGAGACGTGACCGATCGCCCAAGCGGCTAACAAGCGGATCAGTGGCGAAGAGGATAAAAGTAAAAAAAAGTAAAAGATAAATTCATCTTCGTCACGATGTACGATAACATTTTCTATTATCGTACGGTTTGTACGATAATTTTGGGTTGAATGTGAAAGAGTATTCAGCAAAATTATTCTCTTCAAAATCAAAGAAAGAAATAGTTTAAAAACTTAAACTGTAAATGGAGCTCTTTTCTCATCTGAGTGCCTCAAACGTTCAGGGTCATGAGTCAAATTTTTGCCCTCTGAAGATATTGTTATGAGTTGGGGATTTAGAAAATAGTTTTAAGTCTACCCAGATCCCAACAGGTAACAACTATAAAAAAAAACCAAAGACAATCGGACTCTAAAAGGGTAGACAAAGGATGCGAGTTTTCGTTGTGTATAATAAAGTACCATAAATCCCTTAACAAAATATCAGCTTATAAATTACCCTTAACAAAACTTAACCTAAACATTAACAGTACAGTATATACATATTAATACAACATAAACAATTTTGAAGCAAGTGGACGTGGGGGAGGCAATACAAGAATACAAATACTTAAGTGAGGAGCTGAGATGGCTGACGAGTAAGGCTGAGTATTGTAGAAGACGGTAGGTAGTCACTGCGCCGTAGGTTTAGAGGATAGATGATCCTGTGGTCACTTCCCAGAGCCAAGTGCTCTCTCCTCGAATTGGAGCTCACAAAGAAGACTTGGAGGAAGTGACGCAACAACCAGGATATGGAGAAGGGAAACCCCGGAGTGGTAACTAAGGCGAGTCATACTCGTGTCTTGTCCCTAGATGGCGTTGCTCGTGGTGCTGGGTAGGTAGATCAAGACAATAGATGGCGTGGTTCGTAGTGCTGGGTGGAGGGGTTCGTAACACACCCCCCCTCCAAAGACCTCCGTAGCGCGGGCGCGAAGGAGGTGATCACCTGGTGCGTCTGGAGAGTAGCTGCTGCATTTCCACTGGAGCTCGGGATAAGTAGTCTGCAATCAGGTTGTCCACCCCCTTTATGTGCCGGACTTGTAGATTATAGGGCTGGGTGAGGAGAGCCCAGCGGAGGATTCGCTGGTTGGAGGTCTTGTTGGTTTGGATGAACGTGAGTGGGTTATGGTCGGTGAAGACTAGGGTTGTTTGTGGGCAAGACTGGAGGTAACATTCAAACTTCTTTATTGCCAACACCAGAGCCAGGGCCTCCTTCTCTATGGTCGAGTAGTTGGTCTGATGTTTTTTCAACTTGGCGGAGTAGTATGCCACAGGGTGAAGGACATCAGTGGTTGGGTCGGGTTGTAGGAGCACAGCCCCCACTCCGACACCACTAGCGTCGATTTGCAGATGGAAGGGCAAGGTGTAGTCAGGGGGGTGGACTACAGGCTTGGAGGCAAGGAAGGCTTTGAGGCGGTGGAAAGACTGGTCGCACTTCTGGTTCCAGATGTAAGGGACCGCAGAACTGGTAAGGTCTGTGAGGGGTCCGGCCACGCTGGAGAAGTTACTGCAGAACCGACGGTAGTAGCCGCACATCCCCAGGAAGCGCATGAGTTCCTTCCTCGTCCTTGGAGTGGGGAAGGACAAGATGGCTCTAACGTTTGCGTCCTTGGGTCTCACCATACCATGCCCAACGATATGTCCCAGGTAAGTCACTGAGGCCCGGCCAAAAGCAGATTTAGCCAGGTTTATGGTGAATCCAGTCTCTTGCAGTCGTGCAAACAGTATCTCCAAACGCACCAGATGTTCGTCCCAGCTGTCCGACACCACCACCAGGTCATCCAGGTAGGCGAACGTCCCACCTAGGTCCTGAATAAGGTAGTTGATGGCCCTCTGGAATGTGGCCGGAGCATTAGAAAAGCCAAACGCCAAAACCAAATATTGAAAAAGACCAAAGGGAGTTATAAATGCCGAGATTATTTTTGCCCTTTCCGTGAGTCCCACTTGATAATATCCTTTCAATAAGTCCACCGTACTGATAAATTTGGCACAGCCTATGCTGTCTATTATATCTTCAATCAAAGGTAAAGGGTAGGAGTCTGAGACAGTGACCTGGTTCACTTTACGATAATCGGTACAGAAACGAAAAGTGCCATCGGGTTTTGGAATGAGAAGGTAAGGTGAAGCCCAGGGGGAGGTACTAGGCTCAGCTAAGTTATGTTTTAACAAAAAATCTACCTCCTTTTTCATAATCTCTTTTTGTGGATTTAGTCGATAGGCTGATTGCCTAATGGGTTGTACATCATCTGAGATTAGCTTAATATCATGTTTAAGTATATTGCAAAACCCTGGGAGGTCTGACGTGACTTTAGGAAATGTTGATAATAACTGAGTGAGATCTTTTGCTTGAGATGGATTCAGAACAGAAAAATACTCATCCAAGTTGTTGAGTATGTGACTGTTAGCAGGGTTTTCTTTAGGTAGAGGGAAGTCTAAATTCTCCAATAAGTCCATGTCATCTGTCTCCGGCTCCGGCCCTGACAAAACCGTATGCAATACAGGTAGGCTTATAGCCTCTGGGATGTCTTCCTCTGACTGCCTGGAATGGTAAAGTTTCATGAGATTAATGTGAACAAGTTGTGAATCTTTTCTGCGATCAGGAGTATGGACTATATAGTTGAGGGGAGATAGTTTATTAGCATTGATTTGAAAGTTTTGATGGAACCGTTCCAAGCAACCTTGGGACGGTGGGTGGTAAGCCGAAGATGTACAATGGTCCACACTGAGGTCTTTCATCACCTGTTTGAACAAAGATGGATCAGATTGTTGGGCTGTAATGAGCTCATCCTTACTAATGGTCTTATTGTACAGATCTTCTGTGGGTAGGAAGATATTGGAGGTGGTTTTAGATGAAGAGGGCCCATTTCGCACACTCTGTGACCGGGTGACAGCACAAGATGGGAAAAGATGAGGAATAGTTTCTTTAAGGTCAGTGGTGGAGTTGACAGGTAAGGGAGAGTCGACTGTCTTTATGTTGGGAACCACTAGATCTCCTACCAAGTCATTACCCAATAATAAATGAATGCCGCACACAGGCATTGGGTTTTTCCTAATGGCTATTTGCACTTCCCAGTAATCAAGGGACATTGGAGGTGCACTTTAGCTAAAGGATAGGAAGAATGGGATGAGAGATCTGAAATTAGAACACTCATTAGTAAATGCGGTAGATATATCAGGAATGACGTTAAACAGGAGGATAGATTGTGCTGCGCCCGTATCACGTAGTATACGAATAGGGAAAGAACGAGACCCCTCTATGATTGAAATTTTTCCCTCATAGGTGAATGAAGAGAAGAGATCCTGATGGGGCCTTTCCACATTGGTGGTTGCTATTGGTTTGGATTTGGGATCCAGGGAACTACTTTTAGCAATTCGACACTTTGGGTGTTTACAAGTCTGGATCGTATGGCCTGGGTTTTTACAGTAAGAACAATAAAACTTGGTTGCATCAGGGGGTAGGTGTGGGACCTTTCGACCTACCACTCACGTCCCCGAGGTTATCATCAGAGGAG
>NW_024743436.1:0-8279 GCF_018991925.1 Homarus americanus | reverse complement strand
GGTCGATAGACTAATGTAGGTAAGGGAAGTCGGCAAACTAGATCCATAACTTCGGGATAAGGATTGGCTCTGAGGATCTGGCCAGTCGGGCCTGTGCGGGAAGCGGGCCTGGGTTCGGGCGCAGGACTGGTCGAGGTGACGGTAGGGACGTTAGGGCAAACTGCCGTGGTTCGTCCGGCGAGGGATGATGTCGCACATGTGCGCTCCTCTCTCGTGCGGGGCGCGCTGCGGTAGCCTAGCGCCTCTCTAAACCGAGCTCGGACCGGCGTACCTTCGGCCATTCCGTGGAACGCGCTAGGCTGCGTGGGCGTGTTCTCGGGCGGTGCTCGCCGTCCCTCCAAAGCTCTTGTAGTAAGAGGTGCGGGGGGAGGCGGGGCCGTTCGGTTCACTACAATCCCACTTCGGCTGGCGCCCAGCGATCAACTCAGAACTGGCACGGACCAGGGGAATCCGACTGTCTAATTAAAACAAAGCACTGCGATGGTCTTTGATGGATGTTGACGCAATGTGATTTCTGCCCAGTGCTCTGAATGTCAAAGTGAAGAAATTCAACCAAGTGCGGGTAAACGGCGGGAGTAACTATGACTCTCCAAAGGGTAGTTGCAATTCAGCTTTTAGAATTCAGGTTGTAAGTCCGTGTATCTTCTGATAAGCGGTATTATGTTTTAAACTAAAAGCTGATGTTCAACGCAACTATCGAACCGTGCCCACCGTCAGTGGAGCCTTCAGCTTCCAAGACAGGCGAGAGTTGGGCGTTCAGCTTAGCTGTTCGGCAAAAGCGTGTGAATTCAAAAGTGAGGTCCGTGGTTGCAGGGGCACCACGTGTTCCACCACCGTCCCGGGAGCGGCAATGTTCCGGAGAGGAGACGCCACAATCAAAAGTGGCTCCCTCTGGAGGTGTGTCTCTGGCAGAGGATGGGATCCCTGGCGAACCCCCAGGCCCACTAAGTCCTCGTATAGCCACGGCCGCTGACAAGTCAGCGGCCGAGGACACACTCACAACTGACAGACCCAGCATATCGGGACCAGGAGCGACACCCGAAACGACAAACTTGATCGTGACCATGGAGTATAAAGGTGCGGGGTCCTTTGACAAAATCCGGTGTGGAATTTGCGGTGCCTCTTTTAGATCTGCTAAGGCATACGCAAACCACACCAGGTCCTCGCACCGAGCGACTCTAGAAATCAGGTGTGGCTAATGTCAATTGCCACTTAGCGACCCTAAAGTCTGTGCAGTCCACTTCAAAAGCTCTTCCCTAGAGGAGCAGCAGGTATGCGCGGGTCACCAACACCACACATGTGGCGAGTGTGGAAGGACATTCCCAACTCCGGTGGGACTTACCCAACACACTCGTCATATGCACAAGGGGACCTACAACTAAACCCTCGAGCCTGCCAGGCGGGTTGCCTACTCCACACAGGAAATGCTCCTAGTGGCGGAGGAGGTGAAACTCCTCCGGTCAGGAAGGGGGGTTTCCAAAATCAACCAAGTGTTGATTGGAAGCCTCCCGGAGGGGACAATCCGGCTGGAACGCTGGAGGGCTATGCGCAAGACCCAAAAGTACAGGAACATCGTACGAAGTGGCCTCCAGGAAACAGAAGACCCTGGAAGCAGCCCCAGATCAACCAACGGGGCTGGAGGCGGCACAAGAGCCCTCATACAAGATGAGCTACCCGAGGGGGTCAACGATCCTGACCCCTCTGACCCTGATGACTCCGGGAGTGACCCAGAGCGGGATATCGCCCCGGAGCTGGGGGCGAGGGTCAAGTTATGGGAGCATCTGAGGGCTCTCAGCGAGGAGGAGGAGGAGGGTGACGCATTGGTCGTCAGTCTCAATTCAGTGCTGCGGGCCATTCCGTCCCCAGATGGCCTGACGGAACACCACGTCGAGATGGCGCTGAATGGGCTGGAGGCTGCATTGCGGGCACATAAGCCGAGGCTTTTCTCTGGTAGAACGCCTCGGCAAGGAGTAAATAGAGTGTCGCCCAGTTATAGTCACCTACCCAGGAGAGTCCGAAAAAGAATGGAGTATGCACAGACACAAAGGGCTTACAAACGTAGTCCAAAGGAGATCGCAAATAAGATCATCAACGATGTCGAATTCGAGGGCGAGAGGCCCTCGGTCGATGAATTCGTAGCGGAATTCCGACCGAGGTTTGCTGCTGAATCGCCCCCGGATGACGAACATGTTGAGGTGCGCACGAATGACAGGATGCTAACAATTCTTGACCCCATAGCCGGCAAAGAGGTGGTGGGCGCACTTCGTGGACCGGAGACCGCAGTAGGTCCGGAGAACCCAGAGCTCGACACCGGAGCGCTACGAAGGCTAGGGCCGAGGGTTCTCCTAAGAATATTCAATACATGGCTGTATTTGGCACGGGTTCCTCAATGGACGCATTGGCGTCCAATTACGATCGGGTCCCACATCCTTAGGGCGTACTGTAAGATCCTCGCATTCCGGATGGTGGAGAGTGCGAACACAAGTATAAGCCAGAAGGCCTTTAGGTCCGTCGACGGGTGCGGTGAGAACTTAGCACTCGTAGAGGGACTGATAAGGCACGCCCGGAGAGAGAAGCGTAACATCTATATCACCTTTGTCGACGTAGCCAAAGCGTTTGACACTGTGTCGCACACCTCTCTCGAAAGGGCACTTCGGCGCTTGGATACGCCTAACCACTACCGGGCCGCCAAACCTAACCTAACCTAACCTAACCTTAGTACAGAGTCTATTGGTGTCCACAATTTTATAGAGGCTAGCCAGCCTAAGTCAATAACAGACAGAAAGAAATAATCCAAGCAGCCAACACTACCTAACCTTGGTTTAAAGTCTATTGGCGGCCTAAATTTTATAGAGATATACAGGCAGCCACCACTACTTTCGCCTGAGGGTTCGTCACGCTCCCCGATGGCGAAATCCTCCATTACAGCAAAAGTGTGTAGCGGCCTGCTCCAAGTGTCTGTTTAACCTAACCTTAGTACAAAGTCTATTGGTGTCCACAATTTTATAGAGGCTAGCCAGCCTAAGTCAATAACAGACAGAAAGAAATAATCCAAGCAGCCGACACTACCTAACCTTGGTGTAAAGTCTATTGGCGGCCTAAATTTTATAGAGATATACAGGCAGCCACCACTAATTTCGCCGGAGGTTTCGTCACGCTCCCCGATGGCGAAATCCTCCATTACAGCAAAAGTGTGTAGCGGCCTGCTCCAAGTGTCTGTTTAACCTAACCTTAGTACAAAGTCTATTGGTGTCCTCAATTTTATAGAGGTTAGCCACCCGAAGTCAATAAGAGACAGAAATAATCCAAGCAGCCACCAATATCTAGCCTAAACTGTTTAGCCTGACCGTGGTAAAGTCTAACGGGGGACCTTAAATTTTATAGAATAATAATACAGGCAACTACCTAACCTAACCAACCACTACCGGGCCGCCTAACCTAATCCCAATCAACCTAACCTAACAATAACATAACCTAACACTAACGTAACCTAACACTAATTAACCTAACACTAAAGTAACCTAACACTAAAGTAACCTAACACTGACGTAACCTAACACTAACGTAACCTAACACCGACGTAACCTTACACCGACGTAACCTAACACTGACGTAACCTAACACTAACGTAACCTAACACCGACGTAACCTAACACTGACGTAACCTAAC
Organism: Homarus americanus; assembly: GCF_018991925.1. Classification (NCBI taxonomy): domain Eukaryota; kingdom Metazoa; phylum Arthropoda; class Malacostraca; order Decapoda; family Nephropidae; genus Homarus; species Homarus americanus. The sequence goes on along the minus strand of NW_024743436.1, from coordinate 4,609 downwards.
ACTAACGTAACCTAACACTAACGCAACCTAACACTAACCTACTCTAGCACTAACGTAACCTAACACTGACGTAACCTAACACTGACGTAACCTTACACTGACGTAACCTAACACTGACGTAACCTAACACTAACGTAACCTAACAATGACGTAGCCTAACACTTACGTAACCTAACACTAACGTAACCTAACACTAACGTAGCCTAACACTAATTAACCTAACACTGACGTAACCTAACACTGACGTAACCTAACACTAACGTAACCTAACACTGACGTAGCCTAACAATTACGTAACCTAACACTAACGTAACCTAACACTGGCCGACGTAACCTAACACTAACGTAACCTAACACTGACGTAGCCTAACACTTACGTAACCTAAAACCAACGTACCTATCAATTGACGTAACCTAACACTGACGTAACCTAACACCGACGTAACCTAACACTGACGTAACCTAACACTGACGTAACCTTACACCGACGTAACCTAACACTGACGCAACCTAACACTAACCTACTCTAACACTGACCTACTCTAGCACTAACGTAACCTAACACTGACGTAACCTAACACTGACGTAACCTAACACTAACGTAACCTAACAATGACGTAGCCTAACACTTACGTAACCTAACACTAACGTAACCTAACACTAACGTAGCCTAACACTGACGTAACCTAACACTGACGTAGCCTAACACTAACGTAACCTAACACTAACGTAACCTATCACTGACGTAACCTAACACTGACGTAACGTAACACTGACGTAACGTAACCTAACACTAACGTAACCTAACACTTACGTAACCTTACACTTACGTAACCTAACACTAACGTAACCTAACACTAACGTAACCTAACACTTACGTAACCTTACACTTACGTAACCTAACATTAACGTAACCAAACACTAACGAAACCTACCACTAACGTAACCTAACACTTACGTAACCTTACACTTACGTAACCTAACATTAACGTACCCTAACACTAACGTAACCTAACACTAACGTAACCTATCACTGACGTAACCTAACACTAACGTAACCTAACACTAACGTAACCTAACACTAACGCAACCTAAGACTAACGTACCCTAGCACTAACGTAACCTACACTAACGTAACCTATTACTGACGTAACCTAACACTGACGTAACCTAACACTGACGTAACCTAACACTAACGTAATCTAACACTAACGTAACCTAACACTTACGTAACCTTACACTTACGTAACCTAACATTAACGTAACCAAACACTAACGTAACCTAACACTAACGTAACCTAACACTTACGTAACCTTACACTTACGTAACCTAACATTAACGTACCCTAACATTAACGTAAGCTAACACTAACGTAACCTAACACTAACGTATCCTAACACTAACGTAACCTAACACTAACGTAACCTAACAATAACGTAACGTAACCTAACCTAACACCTAACGTAACCTAACACTAACGTATCCTAACACTAACGTAACCTAACACTTACGTAACCTAACATTAACGTAACCAAACACTAACGTAACCTAACACTAACGTAACCTAACACTTACGTAACCTTACACTTACGTAACCTAACATTAACGTACCCTAACATTAACGTAAGCTAACACAAACGTAACCTAACACTAACGTATCCTAACACTAACGTAACCTAACACTAACGTAACCTAACAATAACGTAACGTAACCTAACCTAACCTAACCTAACCTTCTAACATAGAAAATGGGTTTCCGGGGCGGTCAGGGGGTTTCCGGAGCGGTTAGGGGGTTTCAGGGGCGGTTAGGGGGTTTCAGGGGCGGTTAGGGGGGTTTCAGGGGAGGTTATTGGGATTCCAGGGAGGTTAGGGTGATTCCAGGGCGGTTAGGGGGTTTCCGGGGCGGTTATGGGGTATCAGGGGCGTTTAGGGGGATTCCAGGGAACTTAGGGGGTTTCAGGGGCGGTTAGGGGGTTTCCCGTTTTCTATGATAATCTACTTCGCAAAATTAGGTTATATTTCCCCTAAAATTCGAATATCTACTTCCCCGAAATGTCAGAACTACGTTCGTTGACCACTGGACCATCGGGGCTCTTACAGATACACGTGAATCTGATATATTTCTAGTTCCCACTTTGCCTGTTCAAAGGAAAAAGGCAGCCCTGAACCTCTAATGGCATGGAATAGTTAGTATATTGCATTATGTTAATATATGCAAGTAAATTAACCCTAGGTAAGCTTCATAACACCTCACAAAGCCAGGATTATAAGAATGGTCTAAAACATTTAACCAGGCAACTCTTCGTTTTTGCCAGCTGGTTCCTTTACGAAATAATACACTTGAACAATTTTATATTTCATACACACTACACCCAATTCTTCTCAATTTAATATTTTATAATAATATCCTAAATATTCTCTTATTTATTCCTTCAGAAATCTTCAATTCGTCCACCAAAAACAAAAAACTTATAAATTACTAAACAAAAGAAACGTATTCATGAACTCCTCCCAGAGTGCGTCCGCCATTTTATCAGATCACCATTGCAGACGACACAGTGAATAAAGCTTCTCTTCTATCCAAAAAACCCTATTCCCTGTCTCAACGTATTATTACTGTTTCTGGTTAACATATTCAGACTTATAAATATGCCAGGGTAGTGAAGGTACAATATGAATGTGAATGAATTCTTCGAATTCATTCAGAGACTATAGTTGGGTAAGAAGTGGAATTTAACACAATGCTTCCCAGAAGTTTCCTGAGCAATAACAATTTTGCATATATGATCCATATCTCTGGCTTGCTCAGCTGCTGAATTACTCTTCTAGTGTGGTGGGGCTTGGGATTTTTATGTGTGCATAGCCTCAGCTGATGAACCCCTTAATTTGGCTGGGGGGGCCTTGGCCTACCAGTTTGGCAATAAGATATTGTTACGCCGTCTCTTAATTTACTTAAATATCCAGGTTCTAGGCGTAACCAAACAAAAAGTGAAGTAAAATAAAAGAGAATAAAAATAAATAAAGTAAACCTTTAAGAATTTAATTGATTAAATATTAACACAATAAAGAGCCTCGTAGGCTGTCACAACAAATTGACTCACCATCGAAACTTTTAAGACACAAGTGATACAAAACATCGAAACATCGAAAGAATAAAAATAAAGCATTGGATTACGTTAACACTGCATAAACATATAAAAACTATCACTGAAATTAACTAACGTGAAACAACACTGAATTACTTGAATACAACTAAGCAAATACTGATGGACACAAACAGAGACATAAATAGGTACTCACATAGATATACCACATTGGTGGCGACAGGAACAACACAAATAAATTAAGTATAAGTAACAAGTGACACTCAAAGGATGTGTACTGTATGACAAGAGAACTGAACTAACTCAAGTCAGTTGGTGGGTCCTATATATAAGGTCGGCTCCCGCCACGCGACCCGCCGGTGGGTCGTTTAACAATGCAGATGGTCGTTAGAGAACAAAGAATGCTGGTTACAATACAAAATGAAGAAATAAGATGGGCTTGAACAAATAATGACAGTAAAACCTTAACAGCACAGGGTAAGGTGACTAGAATATATAATAGTAAATTTAACACATCATTACAGGAATAATATGGAACATGGGAGCATGTTATATATAAAAAAAAATAGAAAAAATGCGACACGGTCGTAACAATATCCTTTCTTGGCACAATAATAATCATACCTAAACTCTATTTTGGCAATAATACTTACAAGTATGCTTCACAGACTGTAAGCTTTTTATTTTTAGATTTGGGTAAAATGTACAATTTTGGGCTTTTGACGAAATTTACCGTGAAAACTCTGTTGGCAAATTTCTCACTAATTTATTGTTTTTTTCAGAGTTTTGTTGTGTGTTAATTATGTACTATATTCTATCCATCAATTCCTGTATTTTTCCTCAGAAAAAAAGGTCATTTAACCTGACCTAACTTCTAAAATGCAAATTTTTCACAATTCTGTCCCAAATCTTATTCATGAATAAAAAAGGAAAACAAAGAAGCTTAAAAGAGTGACACAATGACTAGGCATACTCTCAGATTTTTTTATTTCAATTTTGCTAATACTTAGAGATTTGCGAGGAACACGTAATTTGACGAGTTTCACGAGTTATGGATGGTATTGGCCAATTTCTCTCTAAAATCGTGGTTTTTTCAGAGTTTTGTTGTGTGTTAATTATGTACTAGATTCTATCCATCAATTCCTATATTTTTTCTCAGAAAAAAAGGTCATTTAACCTGACATAACTTCTAAAATGAAAAATTTTCAAAATTCTGTCCTAAATCTTATTCATGAATAGAAAAAAACCAAGAAGCTTAAAAGGGTGACACAATGACTAGGCATACTCTCAGATTTTTTTATTTCAATGTTGCTAATAATTAGAGATTTGCGAGGAACACGTAATTTGACAAGTTTCACGAGTTATGGAATGTGTTGACCAATTTCTCTCTAAATTCATGGTTTTTTCAGAATTTTGGTGTGTTAAATAGGTTCTATATTCCATCAAGCAAATATAATATTTTTTTTCCAGAAATGAAGGTCAATTAACACTATCTAACTTCTGA
>NW_024743435.1:0-17113 GCF_018991925.1 Homarus americanus | reverse complement strand
CGTTAACTCACAAACCACCCTCCGCTTTTATTCTCCTTCTGTACTTCCCACTTAACTATACCTTGCTCTAAATATCCTTGTTGACGGTTCTCTTATCTCTGACATGCACAACCGTCGTTATTACATCTTTAACCCACTTTGCTTTTTCAATGCCATTTGTCTCAATTTCAAAGCCTTTCCCATGTTGAACAAGTAAAAGGCAGTCTTTTGAGATGAAAATACTCTAATATACATTGCGGCGGAAATGCAATTGAAGAAGCGTTTTAGAATTGTCCAAACTACAGACTACATGACCAGACCTCTAATTTTACCTTGATTTCGACTGAATATTGAAAGACTTGGGTCTATATTTAGTATTGCAGTGGTCATAGATGGAAGTTCATATTTTTATTTATAGGTTAGACTTTCATATGTCTTGCTTGGAATTTAGTATTTTACCACTTCTGGTGTTATTAGACAATACTAAGATTAGTTTAAACCAGTGATGATCGTACTTTAGTACGAGAATGTGTACTTTGAACGATTGGAAAGTAAAAAGCCACACATTAATGTCATCATTTGTCTATTGGGTTATGTTGTGAAAAAGTAATACTAATTTAAGAGGAGTAGAGCTGTATTTCCCGAAGCGTTTAACACCATTAAGTAGAGTATTTGAGAACTATTTATGGGCAAACTTTCAAACAGCAGACGTAGTCGAGATTTTATTATACTCTGGGTTTTGATTTAGTAAAAGCAAGGATTTGGATTATTCCATAAATAGAAAAACTTTATTGGTTACATATACTGGATATTCAATATGTACAAGTTTGACTTTACTTGCACAGAATGTAATGCAATACAGCTCATGACCCACAAATGGGGTAGAAGAAATAACAAAGATACTGGAAAGCAGTTTTTTTGGAGACCAATTTCTTGTAGTTTAACACTAGGAAACTCACTGTAATGCTGTGGGAAGGATCCACTAACCGCGGTAGAACTGGAGTAGGAAAGGAATTGTTGCGATCGAGTTCTCCATCAACAGGTAAAAAGCAAAGCAAGAGAACTTTTGTAGACGCTCCGAATTGTTCTTGTGGTGACACTGCAGCTACCTCGGTCAACTCGTATAGGGTTCATGGTCGTTTGATGAGCGTGTTCTAGAAATAGCAAGAAGATTAATGTTATGTAAGCCTGGTTTAACGCGAAACTTATTTAAAAAGTTTAGTTTAGGTAATATCAAGACTAATAAAATTTCCCTTTTTTTTTTTGTCAAGTGAAATTTTAAACAATAGCTTCCCAATCGCCAACAAATAATTTACAATTTGAAGATACACTTACAGTACAGAAGATGTTGTAGCGTCGTCGCGTGCCAGTGTTCTGTGTTGACGTCCGTCTACCAGGCTTTATATACAGGCGGCCCACACTCCCTGACCAATCACAAGCTGTTTTAGGTGAAATTGTAGCCAATGGGAACATTGCCTTGTTATGACGTCAAAGTGACGCCGGCAGGTTTGGTTGTTTGATGACGAGTAAACGATTTAAACTTTATTGTGACACGAAAGTAGTGTAAAACGTGAAAGGAAAATATTATGAAATCGTATTCAGTGCTTTACTTATTTTGGATAGAAATTGTGAATATATTACAACAGCAATATTGGCCTCAGTTTAAGTGTGAGACATTGTTAAGACACATATACATCCAAATAGTACTATTGTAATATTAAAAAAGTCTTAAACTTAAATAGAATAGTCTAAAGAAGTTAATATGAGGAATAAAATAAGATGACAGAGAGAGAAAAACAATGAAGAACAAAGCACCGAGTTAATATTAACCTTTACTTGAAATTGACCATAGAGCAGAAACAGTAAAATTAACAAAAGACAGACATATGTTACAACAATGGAGAAGAAAACGTACACGTTACAAGAAAGTAGAGTAGAGTTGTGAGCAGGGCCGGATTGAAGAGTGGGCAAAGTGGGCAGTTGGCCAGGGGCCTCCACATATTCTAATATTGTATTGATTTGGTTGATTTTATTTTCAATCTTTAAAATTCATGTTTATCACGTGATAGAAATTAGGCTAGCTACTCGTTGAAATTGACGACTGGGTGGTTTTCCTATGAACCGTCTATTTTGAATGAATGCTGTGGTGCTAATAATATGATATTTAGAATTGCGGAACTCCCAGATGATTAGGTTCGCTTCACTCGCCACCCCACCCTCTTGGGGTAGTTATAATGAGGGGGGCCTCCACAGGTCTAATAAATCTGGCACTGGTGGTAAGTGGTATTAAGAACCTGGCAGGCCTCTCCATACAGTGTACCTTTAGACTAACATAACTAATATTTAACAATTAACATTGAACTAACATCTTAGCCCCCCCAAAAAATGTGACTACCCTCCCAGCTACACAAGGACCTGGGCTGGCTCACTAACTCCAACAATAATAAAAATAATAATAATAAGCAGCATTATATAAATAGAGCAATATTAATACAAAGGTCTGACGACCCAAGGGAGCAGAACAAAGATAAAACACCAATAAGAAAGATTCTTTCTACTCCTACTGTATTTCAGTTTCACCACTTTTCCCTCAACCCCTAATAATTTTGTTTCACCTCTTAACTAAAGATTTCGTACTCGTACTCGTGCTGTTTGTCCTCTGCGGATGACTATAATATACTCGTCAGTTACATGGACCAGTTTCTAGTTGACATAGCAATGGTTAGAGAGATATTTACTATCACAATTTGATAATGATTTATTGGGTCAGGTCTCAGCTCACACGTACCTTAGAGAGTAAATGTGGTACCTGATAATATAGAGTACATTTATGTCAAGGAATTATTATATAACATTTAGTAGCACGTAAGATGGCATAGTATAGAATGTTACCACGATGTTTTTGTTTTACATTGTTTGAATTAAGTTATAAATATATACTGTACGTAAAGTATTTGACGGTAATGGGAAAACATTACTCGGGGTCTTGACTTTATTAAATTCACCGTTGATAGTTCTCACCAAGGAATGGAGATGTGAGTAACTGATTGTAGGGTATGTTGTTATTTCCATCTTGGAAGGAAACTTTATTGACTACGATACTGCGACCTATGTCTATGGTGCAAATACCCAAGAGCAGTTGATGTGGATAATCCCCTCGTTTGGTTGTGACGGTGTTTACCGGAGAAGAAGTTCGGGGTCCCGGAAAGCAAGAATGTGGCCGTTTTGAGCTCATATATTTTGGCTATATTTCATGAAATGGACTTTGTTGGAGTTTGTTTGAATAATGTTGAAGATGACACCAGAGTTTTTTTTAATGTATCCTTGTACTTTGACGCCAAGGTGAAGAATAAAATGTTGAAAATTTGAAGTTATTCGAATGAGGTGGTTCGGTGAGCAGAGAGCAAATAATTTGACGGTTCGGCGGGAAGGTTGGGGTATTTAAAGGTCGAACCGGCAAGGATGCATCAGTTACAATCCGATCCTTGTGTCTGGTGTTAGAACTCCTTTAGTTTGTGAAGAAGAAAAGAAAAGAAAAGTAAAGTGTAGTATATAAAGTAGTGTTTAGACATTTGTTTGTTTGGCTGTTAGTGTTCCGCATTGGAAATGTTTTCTTAAACATTTTGTGTGGTTTTTAATAGAAGTATTTGACTTGTGGCCTGTGAAACGTATTTAAGATTTCTGTCTGTGGTTAACTAGGGAGATTTTGAAGTTGTTCTTAATTCAAGTTGTTAGAGTACAGGATATTTAAATTGAAGACGGTAGTTTAATCGAAATGAAATCCTTTAAGTGTTAAACGTGTTAAGTGGTTTAAAAAGTTGAAGTGTTAATAGTGTAGTTTGTGAAATTGGCGGAATATGTTGTGTTTTTGCAAGAAATCGTGTCATTTCGTTGGTGAGTGATGGAAAGTGAATTCATGAGCATGTAGATTGTGTAGCAAGTTCATTATTAAAATATTGTCTATCTGAAGTTCAATGTAGTTTTAAGTGATGGTGGTGGAATCTTGAAAATGAGTGAGAAGAAAAGAAAGCTGCAGCATTTATGTGTGCTTGGACTGTTCATAGTGATCGTGGTGGATCTTGAAAATGAGTGAGAAAGAAAAAAGATGCAGCATTTGTGTGCCAAGTAGTAAACCATACGTGTGTGTTTTGATGCGTATAGTAGGAGATTGGAGGTGTTGTGCATATAGTGAAGTGGAAAAGCAAATAAATGTGCCGACAGCGACGTTTTGGTAAACGAGGGGTGAGGGCAGGTAAGTGACTATTGATGTTTAGTTTGTTTAGCGAGGTAAAGATAGGGATTTGACATGAATAAGAATATTGATATGGGTGAGCCAATTGGTAGCCTGCTTTGAGTGTATGAAAAATAAGCGGCATAAAGCACGAGACCCAGGGTCGGGTCGATGCATCTTTAGGTGACTACATTCCAAACGTTCGACTTTACTTTTATCCTCTTCGCCACTGATCGGCTTGTTAGCCGCTTGGTCACGTCTCTTTTCCTTTATATTCTTCACGAAAAGGTCGGCTCGCTAGCCGCCTGAGAGATTGGAGCGCCTGAAGTTGCCTAGCTTATACTACAGACGGGCAAGGGGGGACCTAGTTGAGCTTTATAAGCATCTGAGGGGGCACTACTCAGTTAAGTGTCCTTGCTTGGAGCTGGCGGACGCTCGCCCCACAAGGGGTCACAGCTCAAGATTGAAGAAGCCGGAAAATCGTGAGGGCAAAGTTTTTCGGAGTGAGGGTTGTAAATTGTTGGAACAATGTACCAGAGTGTTGTGACGGCATCGAGTGTGAGCTCTTTGAAGAGAAGACTTGACCAACACTGGAGCGGGTTCAGGTACATTGAGGAGCCGGTGCATGCCCAGTATTTGACAACAGTGCGTGACCGATTGCCCGGGCAGCTAGCGAGCTGACCTTTTGGTGAAGAATATAAAGGAAAAGAGACGTGACCGATCAGTGGCGAAGAGGATAAAAGTAAAGTCGAACGTTTTGAATGTAGTCAGCTAAAGATGCATCTAACTGACTTACTTGTGAATACTTAGGCTGTATGTAAAGGTGATTGTGATTGGTGGATGTGTTTTGGGTTGTATGACTTTTAGGAAAATGATTAAAGGAAAGGTAGAATTTTTTGGTAATAAAATAATCCTTGTTATTGAAAGTCATGGGAAGTTAAGATATGTTGGTATATTTGGTTAAATAGTGAAGAAAATTGTATTAATGAGAGTTTTGTAGTAGTTTATTTTCAGAAAATAGCAACCGCAAGGAAGTCGCAGTGGGCTGCCGCATGAGCGTTAAGTTGGAGCCAACTAGCGTGGGAAAGGTTGATTTTTGCAGAGACGTGACCGGCACAGAGGTAGACCCCGAATTTGGAGTTTAGGTGAATGAAATTGTTGAATGGGTGTTGTGTTTGTGCTGTTATATACTGGAGGCTATATAATGGTACTACACTCTCGGTTGTGTGTGTTTATGGTCGTATTTTGTTGTCGTCTGTTAGTTTTATACGCAGACTAGAGTGTTCTTAATTGTTATTGTGTATGTGCTTTTGTTTAATTAATTTTGACTAGTTTGTTGTAAATTTTGAAGGTTGATGCCTTTTATTGCAGGTGTACGGAAGGCTTATACTGTGGAATAGAGAAGAGAACGTGGTCTAAGTTTGTAGGTGATGGCTAGCGCGTCTACACTTGCGGTGAGGAATTCGTCAATATGGTATTTAAAATGGAAGGTGTAGTTGTGTTTGACTAAAGAGAAGTTGTAGCTGTAATTTGAGAAGTGGTTCATGGCTAATATATTTGTATTGAGAATGAGTGTAAGTTTTATTGGTTAGGTAATAAATGGTTTTTTCAGGTTGTTGGAGGTGGAAGGAGCCGGTATTTTTTTGAGGTAGACTAGGGGAATAGTGAGGGTAAGTGACGTTGAAGTTTGTAAAAGAGTTGTTAAATTTTCAATTGATTTTTGGTCTTGTGCCGTAGAGCAATAGAAATGTTAAAAGTGGACATTAAAATAAATGATTGTGGCTTGAGTTTGGTAATGTTAAGTTTAAAATGTTGAATTTTGTGCCTCGGCTGTAGATTAAAGAAAATGTAAATGAGTTTTGATAAGTTGAGTTTATTATATAGTAGTGAGAAAGATTTGATAAATGGATAACGAATGCCCATTTTTTTTTCAGGTTGGGGTCTGGTGGTGGTTCTCTAGTGCACCCAAAAGTGCCTAGAGATGGGCACGGGGAGACATAAGTGAGGTGTATAAACCTGTGAAAGGGCACTACTTAGTCGAGGAACCGTACCCATAGCTGACTGACGCCCGCCTCACAAGGGGTCACAGCCGAAGTGGGGGTGCCGGCGGTAGAGCGGTACCGCTCTCGCCTCGCAAGCGGGACGTCTCGGGTTCGATTCCCGGGCCGGTGGAAAGTGGGTTGGACACACTTCCTAGACCCCCTGTGTCCCTGTTGACCTAGCAGTAAAGTAGGTACCAGTTGTAAATCGAAAGTTGCGAATTCGTATCTGGGTAAAAGTCGTCGGAGCTAGCCGACAAAATGTTAAAGACTGGAGGGTTGTATGCCCTTGACATAAAATGCTATGATCCTTTAGGCAAGCACAAAGTTGGCATGCTGCCTAGTTGGGCGGTGTAGGCGCTTGTGCCCTTCACCTTGCATGGGAATAAGGGGAGGGGGGATGCCCCTCCCATTCTCCAAAAGTGTGATAATGAGAAATCGAAAAATGTTAGAGTAGAATATAGTGTTGTGTTGACTGTATCGACTAACCAAGAGGAAGTATGGTCGCCATCCAGAGGTGGGGGAGAAGTCGATGTTGGAAAGGAGCCAAGTGTTGTAACCAGTCGCCGTGTGCAGCATGTGCTAAAAGGTAATGTATACTGTTGAAGGTGGGGTGTGTTTGATATGAAAATGAAGAGGGACTTTGGTCGTGGTTATTGATGTGGTAATTGTTTTGTACAGGAGTTGTTGCAGTCCAGAAGACGTGATTGGTGTGTGATAATCCAGAGGGACATTAATGCTCGACTGAATTTTGGAAATGAGAGGCAGTAAATGTGTAAGTATTGTTTATTGAAGTTGTACGTATACTTTGTTATAATTTGAAGAGTAGAGCATTTGTAACATTGACGTATTGTTTTCATGTTGGTGGTGGAGGAATATGGGCGAATTGTGGAGAGGAGCGCGTCGACACTGGATACGGTGATGTGAAATTGTGCAATGTATTATTTGAAGGTGAGTTGTTATTGTATTTGAAAGTTGTAGGTAAAGTTTGTTATAAGAGGCAAGTGATATAGGAGTTTTTTCGGGTAGCAGTACCCAGTGATGTTTAAAGTTGGGAGAAATAAGCATGGTGCATTATGGAGGTTGTGTGAAAGGTTTCTGTTTTTCAGGTGGAGTGGTGGTGGGTAGTGCCGTAACCAGGTTGGACTACTACATGTATGGGGCTGTGCAATGGACTGTGTTGAGGAGAAGAAGCAGCAGTAGCAGCGGCGGCAGTTGTTTAAGATAAGTAGTGTGGTGTGGTGCATCGTGAATTGTTTGTGATAGTTTAGGGTCATAGTGAATTTAGTTGTAAGAAATTGAGTAGAATGTAATTGTTGGAAGACGTGTATAGTGATGTAAATTGTAGGTTAGTTTTGGATTAGTATATGTGGAGAATGGATGTAGCAGGTAATAGAAATGTTGGGACTAGTGTAGAGGCATAATTGGTGAGTGGCGTTGGAGCGGTTTAGGGCGTGAAAGGTTTATGAATTGTTGTGGGGGAACTAATGTGTTTGTTTTTTTAGGCCGGATTGGAGTGGTAAGCGGCAGTGATGGTGGAAGAGCCAGTGGTTATTCGGCGACGGAGATGGGAGCGAAAGGGTAAGGAGCCGATTGTTTGTGTTAAAGAGGAAGCGTTTGTTTGAATTTGGTTAAGATGAAAGGTGAATTTGTTGTGGGTATGTATTGTAATTGTATAGAAGTTAGTTGGTAGCAGGCTAGTATTGTTGTTACACACTGGAGGCTGTGTAATGATTGGTACTAGCCTTGGTGAATGGTTTGTAGTAGAGTATGTGTATGTTGGTATTTGTAGCGGTTTAAAAGGAAGCAATTTGGTTTTGGTAGATATGTCTAAGAGAGTGTATGCATGAACACTTTTTGGAATGGTGTTTATTATGGATGTTTTTTTTTCAGTGGAGCGAGTGGTGTAGGGTATGTTCCTCGTGGTAAGAGTAAGGAAGGAGACGACCAAGTATTGTGCATTTACCTCGGCGGTTACGAAGAGGCACGTCGACGACGGAGCCGGGAATAACCGCGGAGGTTGCTCCATACCAAGAGATAGTGTTTTTGTGGGTGAATTATTTGAGCAATGATAGTTTGCCCAGAAGTGTGGCCGTGAAGTGTATATTGTAGGTAGTATAAGAAGAGTTTCCCGAGTGACGAAGCCGACGGGTGGACTGCATTTGATAGAAAAGGCCATTACGAGTTGACCTCCATTGTTGTGTTTTGTCGGTTTCAGATTGAAGCGACGGGGCGAAGTCAAGTCGCTGTAAGGAGCCGAGAAGATGATGTCCTGTTAAAGTATAGCCGTCGTCCCTGTGACTGGAGCCGAGAAGAAGGCGTCCTGTGAACGTATAGCCGTCGTCCCATTGACTGGGGTGTATGGAGCCGAGAAGATGGTGTCCAGTGAATGTATAGGTGTCTGTGACTGGAGCTGAGAAGATGTCCCATGAACTTCTAGCCGTTGTCCTTGTGACCGGGGTGTATGGTGTCCAGTGAATGTATAGCTGTCGTCTCTGTGACTGGAGCCGAGAAGATGTCCCGTGAACTTCTAGCCGTCGTCCCTGTGACTGGAGCCGAGAAGATGTCCCGTGAACTTCTAGCCGTCGTCCCTGTGACTGGAGCCGAGAAGATGGTGTACAGTGAATGTATAGCTGTTGTCCCAGAGAAGATGTCCTGTGTTCCAGTGACCGGGGTGTATGGAGCCGAGAGGATGATGTCCTGTGAAGGTATAGGTGTCGTGACTGGAGCCGAGAAGATGTCCTGTGAACCTAATAGCCGTGGTACCAGTGAGGGGAGAAGATGATGTCCTGTGAACGTATAGCCATTGACCGGGGTGTATGGAGCCGAGAAGCTGGTGTCCAGTGAATGTATAGCTGTCGCGTGAACTTCTAGCCGTTGTCCTGGGTGTATGGAGCCGAGAAGATGATGTTCTGTGAATGCATAGGTGTTGTCCCTATGAAGATGATGTACTGTACTGTATTATATTGCTAAGTGTATAGAATATATGTATTTGAGTTGAATTTTGTGTTTTCTTTATTGCCTGATGTGCATTTTGAGTGACACATAAGGTAGAAGATGACGACGACAAGTGATTAGGCACCAGAAGAAGTGGAGCGACATGAGAAGATGAAGGTAATGTGTGAAGAATTGAGATTAGTTGATGTAATATGATTATATGTAAAGTAAAGTAAAGATGTTGAAACGCATCATTGAGATTAGTTGATGTAATATGATTATATGTAAAGTAAAGTAAAGATGTTGAAATGCATTATTGAGATTAGTTAATGTAATATGATTGTATGTAAAGTAAAGTAAAGCATCATTGAGTTTAGTTGATTATATGTAAAGTAAAGTAAAGATGTTGAAATGCATCATTGAGTTTAGTTGATGTAATATGATTATATGTAAAGTAAAGTAAAGATGTTGAAACGCATCATTGAGATTAGTTAATGTGTTGAATAATTTGACTTGTAATGCTGTTTTTGTTTCTCCCTTTTCTGACAGGTACACGGGAACACATGTGGTGTTGTTTAGAGTGTTTATTGAGCAACAAAGGTGATTTTTCAACTGAGAGAGAGTAGTTATTCCTCATTGGTTGTGAGTTGGTGTTTTGATGTTTGTTTGCAAACAAAAGCTCGGACATTGTCGATCTATCACACGACTAGTCCATAGACACGATATCTGTGTCGAGAGCTTTATGACTAAACCTATTGTTGGTACTGACATAATTGTCAGTATTGACAATATGGTTAAAGTCAGTTTGCAAACAAAACATTAAAATACTAACTTAAAACTAATTTGGAATAACTACTTTCTTTCAGTTGAAAAATCACCTTTGTTGCTCAATAAACACTCTAAAATAACTTATATAATAAAATACGGGCTGCCAGAACCTATCTTAAAAAGATAGCGACTTTGAAAAAAATCCCGTTTTCTGTTCAACTTAAGAAAATGGGAAACCATCAAAGAAAATGGGAAATTTCTCTGGCTCCAAAACTACCGTTTTCTATGACATCCCGTTTTCTCCAAATCCAATATGGCTGTATGTTAACTTAGGAAAAATAAAGACATTGATTATATACTTTCTTTTATTATGCTCAAAATATTTCTATGTCCACATACATGAAAAATATACAGTCCACATTTCTAAGTCCACAACACGGCAAAAACAACTAAGTCCACACAAAAATCTAAGTCAAGTGAAAAATTTACTAAGTCCACACAACAAAAAATACTAAGTCCACAACACATGAAAAAAATACTAAGTCCACACAACAAAAAAATACTAAGTCCACAACACATGAAAAAAATACTAAGTCCACACAACAAAAAAAATACTAAGTCCACACAACAAAAAATTACTAAGTCCACACAACAAAAAATACTAAGTCCACAACACATGAAAAAAATACTAAGTCCACACAACAAAAAAATACTAAGTCCACACAACAAAAAATACTAAGTCCACAACACATGAAAAAAAACTAAGTCACACAACAACGAAAAATACTAAGTCCACACAACAAAAAAAACTAAGTCCACAACATGAAAATTTTTCTATGTCCACAAAGAACGAAAAATTTACTAAGTCCACACAACCAAAAACATACTTAGTCAACACCACAAAAAATACTAAGTCCACACACCATGAAAAATTTTCTAAGTCCACAAAGGATGAAAAATTTTCTAAGTCCACATGACATGAAAAAAAACTAAGTCCACAACATGAAAATTATTCTATGTCCACAAACAACGAAAAATTTTCTAAGTCCACACAACAACAAAAAATACTAATTCCACACATGAAATTATTATAAGTCCATAAAGGATGGAAAATTTTCTAAGTCCACAACACAGGAAAAAAACTAAGTCCACACAACAACAAAAAAATACTAAGTCCACACAACAAAAAAATACTAAGTCCACAACACATGAAAAAATACTAAGTCCACAAAAAAAAAAATACCAAGTCCACACAACATGAAAAATTTCTAAGTCCACAAAGAACGAAAAATTTGTTAAGTCCACATGACATGAAAAAAAAACCCAAGTACACACATGAAAATATTCTAAGTCCACAACACAGCAAAAACAACTAAGTCCACACACCATGAAATTTTTCTAAGTCCACAACATGAAAATTTTTCTATGTCCACAAAGAACGAAAAATTTACTAAGTCCACACAACCAAAAACATACTTAGTCAACACCACAAAAAATACTAAGTCCACACACCATGAAAAATTTTCTAAGTCCACAAAGGATGAAAATTTTTCTAAGTCCACAACATGAACATTATTCTATGTCCACAAACAACGAAAAATTTTCTAAGTCCACAACACAGGAAAAAAAACGAAGTCCACACAACAACAAAAAAATACTAAGTCCACACACCATGAAAATTTTCTAAGTCCATAAAGGATAAAAAAATTTTCCAAGTCCACAAACATAAATTAGTCCAATTCCACAAGAGGAAAAAAAACTAAGTCCACAAACAAAGACAATACTTCAAAGCACAAAATATGAAAAATATACCAAGTCCACACACATTGAAAATTATTACAAGTCCACAGGATAAAATAATACTAACTCCACAACATATGAAAATTTTTCTAATTCCACAAACAATGACAATATTTCCAAATACAAAAACAAACAATAAAATAATACAAAGTCCACAAACATCAAAAATATAATAAGTCCACAATCGATGACAATTATTCAAAGTCCACATACATTAAAAGTTATTCTAAGTCCACAAACATTGAAAATTATTACAAGTCCACACAAGTTCAAATAATACTAACTCCACAACATATGAACATTTATCTAAGTCCACAAACAATGAAAATTTTTACAAGTCCACACACGATACAAAATTATTCCCGGTCCACGGACGTAATACATTAATACGGAGCCACAGACGATAAAACATTTTCTATATCCACAAAATATTCAAAGTCCACAAACAGAAAAAACATACCAACTACACATACACAAAGGCTAAAATAATACTAACTCCACAAACATCATAAATTATTCCAAGTCCACATACATTAACAATTATTACAAGTCCACAGAGGATACAAATTATTCTAAGTCCACACAACATGACAAAAATACTCAGTCTACATTGACAATTATTCAAAGTCCACAAACGATAAAATAATAACAAGTCCAAATACATATTAATTATTCAAAGTCCACACAGGATCAATTAATACTAAGTCCACAAAGGATATTCAAAGTCCACAATCATTATACAAAGTCCACATAAATTGAACATTATTCCAAGTACACAAACAATAAATTATTCAAACTCCACAAAATATTCAAAGTCCACACAACATAACAAAATATTCAAATATCCACAAACATCATTAATTATTCAGTCCACATAAATTGAACATTATTCCAAGTACAAAAACAATAAATTATTCAAACTCCACAAAATATTCAAAGTCCACACAAATTGATCATTATTCCAAGTACACAAACAATAAATTATTCAAAGTCCACACAAATTGACAATTATTCAAAATACACAAACAATGAGACATTTTCAAAGGATAACAATTATTCCAATTCCACACAAAATACACAATTATTCAAACACCACAAACATCATCAATTATTCAAAGTCCACACGGGATAAAAAATTAGTCCGATTCCACCGGCGTAATACGTTATTCCGAGTTCGCGTGCGTCGATAATTATTGCCGGTCCTCGGACCCGACGCGTAAATTTCCCGGTCCACAAAAGGCAAAACAAATTCAAAGTCGACAAACATTATCAATTATTCAAAGTCCACAAAGGTTAACAATTTCAAGTCCACAAACAACTACAGGTTGTAACTCTCTAGTCCGGCATTCTGTGCTCCGCAAACTCCCGTGGTCCAAAACAATTTTAGTTTCTCCAACAGGTACATAGGCAGTTTTTTTTTTTTTTTCTTGGAAATTATCATTATTATAGCAGGAGTATTAAATTGTGGGTCAGTGACTTATGCCCAGGTGGGCTAATCCCCTAAAAAAAAAACCCCCCAGGAAATTAAGGTTTGTTTACATCCAGCACTTCAGCTGCTCTCTCTCTCTCTTTGTCTATAGAGTACAACATTTAACCCTTCAGCAATAAATAAGTGTTGCTTTCATATTCTTATGTAGAGTAATGACGATATCTTTTCACATGTGCGCACTCACTTTTTTTTTTACCATTAATGGTTAACTACTTATATTGTTCCATTTTTTAACATTAAATAACATTACACGTACTTCAAACGAGCATATTAATTTTTTTACATTAATTTTACTGCAGCTAAAATCAGGGTCTTATTTTCTTCAGTTTTATATGTACAACCAATCGGTCACTGGTTTTGTGAGCTTTAACGTAAACGATGCCGGCAGCCGTCTCGTCTCGTCTCCTCTGATATTCCACGTATTAATAATAAATTCTATTGCTAATTTTGCACACACAAACATTAATTCAATAAAAACAAATTCACAAACATCAATTACAATAGATATGAACAGTAAATAAGTGTTGCTTTCGTATTCTTACGTAAAGTAATGACGATATCTTTTCGCATGCCCACTTACGCGCGCGATCTCTTTTTTTTCTTTACCGTTATCGTTAGCTACTTCTATTGTTCCATTTATTAACATTACTTAAAACAACCATAGTCATTTGACTACAGCTACAGCTAAGGTCTTATTTTCTTCTCTTTTATATGTAGAACCAGTCAGTCACCGGTTTTGTAATCGACGAAAACAATGCCGTGTGTTTTAATATTCTACGTATTATTAATGAATTGTATTGCTCATTTTGCACACAAACAGTAATTCAATAAAAAAGACATTCAATAATGATTCTTTTCTACACGAGAGAAATGACGCTCTTTACGCGATTGTGCCAGTCGTCTGCACGTTGGCGGGCCGTTCAAACCCGTCGAAATTCCACTTTCCGCCGTCAAAATTTCTATTTATTTATTTTTGGCTCTGTTCCAATAAAATACGTTAAGAATTAAAAACTCTCCAAATTTCACGAGCTACTATACGACATTTAACCCTTCAATATGTCTTCAAAGAGGCCGTGATGCAGAGAAAGTGGTGCTAGTGCTTCCAAGCATAAGCACAAGTCACTATCTATCCAGGAAAAGGGTCAATTTCCATGGTCCGGTCCCGAGGTTGCCCGACTAGAGGTACAACATTTCGGTCCACAAACATGAAAAATATACAAAATATCTCACTTATTCAAAGTCCACATACATGCAACACATTTTCCAAATCCACAAACCAAAATAATTTCAAACTGCACAAATGACTATACTATAATCAAACAACAACAACAACAACAAGTCAAAACATTTTTCAAACTACAAATAACTTCAATCAATTACAAACAAACATATACAAGTCTACAAATATTCGAAGACGACCGATCCGCGGACGATTGACTTTCGTCGACGACGCCACATTTTTTACGACTCCGCGAACGAATCTACGACGACAAAAAATAACTCCGCGACTCCGGCCGTTCCGGTCGATTCCGACGACGCCAAACTCCCGACAAAATATTCCCGGTGCGCAATTGACACCCTTCAAATTAAAACCAATAACTATTCCACAATCAACAATTTCACAAGTCCACAACATTAACTTACACTCTTCAACTATTTCCCGATATATAACTGCCCAAACCCGACGCGACCGCGTATTCAAACTACAGACGGTACGTGCATTCTCGTCCTCGATGACAGTTACTTTCCAAATCTAAATAGAACTCCTCCTCTTCTTAACAACAACATTTAGTCAAATATCAACACAATATATATAATTCACACTCACAACATATATATAACAACAAATAAATACAATCCAACATACACACAGCAGCAGTAATACAACCACAAATTCAATTGGTAACAACAAACATATACAGGAACACAAAAACAACCAACAAATGGGAGTAACAACAGGATCAAGAGCAATGGGAGGGTGAGAAACAACAAGGGAATCACAATCAAACAGAGGAGGAGAAGGAACAGACGCAGAACAAGCAAAAGAATAAACGAGGAAGACATATGGCGAAGAGGAGGAGTAAAAGAAGGAAACAGGAAGAAGAAGAGGACGGACAGAAGCAGGTAGGGGGGAGAAAAACGAAGGGAGTTGCAAGGAAACGGAGGGAAAAGAAGCCGCACGACAAACACGTCAAAAAAGGAGGAGGAGGACGGGGAGGCAGAGGGAAAAGACAAAAAAGGGAGGGCTTACAAATTAAACATTGTGCTCGTATTCCTTCCCCTACTCGTCCAACAAATTTTATTATTATACAAACGCCTTCACAATAAACACCTTAACACGAGTGGAGCAACACGGAGTACGGGTGAACGAGTATAAATTCATCCCACAAATATATTACTGCTGCATTACGTATTTCCTTACCGGTAGATGTCGCGGTCTCAAAATAGGTACCCACGCGCACTCCACGACTGCCCGCTCTCAAACGCACTGTCACAATTACGTAAAACTAATACACCTGTCGAACCTTCCCGCCATTTCAAACACGCGACTCTTAGTTAAATCTACTTCCAAATCATTCTTTACGCATCTCGCGGGTATACTTTCGTTTGTGCGCCGCCTCGTCTCCGTCCGAATTCCCGTCCGTTCTCCGTCGGTCCTCTTTCCCGTCCCGTAAACGGACCCCGATCGACCGTCGTCCGTATCCGCACGCGCCCGCACCCGCCGCTTTACGTACGACCCTTTCCTAAACCGCCATTTACTAAATTCGTCGTCGTCCGTCCCACGTCGAAAGGTTATTGCGATCGTCGCTTCCGCCAATTTCCCCGCAACTTCTTTAAAATCCCCGTCGCATCCGTTTCTCACAATTACGCCGACTCGGCACTGACGAGTCAATTCCTTTAATACCCTACAAAATATATCATTCGTTGTCCCCCCCCACCACCATCCTTATCACCTTTTACTTTATATCTTCACTAATATATAACTACTCTCTCTGTCCTAAAAAACCCACCAAATAGTCATCATTTCTCCATTCTTATCGGTTACCACAACAACACCATCTATGTCGGTCCGATCTCCCCCGTTCTTTTACTTTCAAAAGGCGCACTTCCCCGCCGCCGCCACCGCGTTCTCTCGTATTTATGCTGCCGTTATTTACGGATGCGCGCCGCATTCCGTGACGTTCTACGATCGTAATCATCTCCCCAAATTAGTGCAAACACCTAGTGATCACAGGCAACATCTTCAATAAATTCATTCTCGACATGTATCGACTTCCTCCGTCTTCGCAGAGTCGGTCTCTAAAAACAATACTACAAACATTATAACAATCGTTACAAACAACACGTACATTCATTTTACACGTTAAATCGTCTTTAAAACAATCGCGCCGGCCCGACATTGATGCGTGTCTCCTTCTGCGTTGACGAGTGTCTTCCCGCACTCGGGAGTGTGGCGTTCTTCCCGTGTTCCGGAGCATCTTCCTCGCGCGTCGACCGGTGTCTTCGTCCGCAGTCGACGAGCGTCTTCGTCCGCAGTCGACGAGCGTCTTCGTCCTCGGTTCCCGAATGTCTTCGTCCGGACCGCTCTCGTGCGCCGACTGTACGAGCCGTCTCCGACTCGTATCGGCGCGCTCCTCCGCAACTGAAACGGACAAATTACTGTCAAAATATATCGACAATTATCTACTATTACAAATTCTACTAATTCCCAAACAAACTTCATCTAAGTTCATTCTTTCTACAGTATACCTATACACAAACATATCTACACACTATTGCCAACTAAAACACACAGGCATACTCGACTACCCCACAATTACGTCACGCACAAATTACTCCTCCCGCTCGTGCCGTACGCGGGCGCCGACG
>NW_024743434.1:0-9475 GCF_018991925.1 Homarus americanus | reverse complement strand
TTTCTACAAGCAAATATTTGGCATGAGCATGGGTAATTGTCTTTCTGCTCCTCTAGCCTGTATTTATATGGAGTTTTTTGAGTCTAGATTACTACCCAATATAGTGGACTTTATTCCTCCATGGTATAGATATGTAGATGATGTTCTTTGTCTTTGGCCTAGAAACAGTGACCCATTGGAATTTTTAGACAAGCTTAATGATATTGTCCCAAGTATCACATTCAAAATTGAAAGAGAAATAAATGGATCCCTTCCATTCCTTGATATGCTTATCATGAGAAATGACCAAAACTACAAATTTAAGGTATACAGAAAGCCCACACAGGTAGACAGTTTCATACACTTTTTATCGAATCACCTGGAGTCTACCAAAATGTCAGTTTTTCTGCTATGTTCTTAAGATGTCTGCGTATTTGTGACTCTGAATTTATTGACGATGAATTGAAACACATTCGTTCCATTGCACAGAAACTCGGGTACCCTTCTGTGTTTGTTGATCCACGTTTTCATTGTAGATCTACATGAAATATATATATATATATATATATATATATATATATATATATATATATATATATATATATATATATATATGCAAGTAAATCACTGTAGGTGCGCGTGATCCAGGTATATGCTGATAACCACAAAGAAAAAGAAAACACGAAGTTCCCAAGTGCTTTCGTGTAATTCACATCTTCAGGGGTGAGTACAGACTGTAGGAATTAAAATCAATAAACCTTAGTGATGGTCAGTTCAAAACTGATAATATGCGACATAAATTTATTTGTCAGTGGCCCAAGGTTAAAAATGCTTTGAAAACCTTTGATCTAGATGTATGATAGTTATTTTGTGGGTCCCTTATTTTTGACCTGACCTGACTAGTCACGTCACCCCCCCCTTCTCTTAAGCTCCTCTACGTGTGTGTTGGTGTGGGGATTAGTGGATGACATCATTATGACCTGACCTCATGTTTTTAAGGTCACCCTGTATATCTAAGCCTCTCTCTGTCCATGTAATCCAGTTGCCTCTGAAGATGTCTTGAATAAAGACGAAAGCTAAGGTACTCCGTTGTTTCCATTTTCCCGTGTGATTTTATCAAGATTTATCTTATCCACGTTTTCATTGTGAATTTACATGAAATATATATATATATATATATATATATATATATATATATATATATATATATATATATATATATATATATATATATATATATATATATATATATATATATATATATATACCGTTAAGACACTGCTTTTCACCGCATACCCAGCTTGCACTACTGGTTACCAGCGGCTAGGGTCGTATATACTGTACAGAAGCAGTAGATATCTCACAAGTGTCCTTGAATTACCACTGGCTGTCCCGCCAGTCTCCGGTAATTTCCCGACGATCGGTATCAGTGTACAGACAAACAACAGGCAGGTAGATTTCCACTTGGTCACAGAAACACACTTGTGCACTGTAGTCCCCTTTAATAGTCACTAATTCTTCACAATACTAATAATAAATAATAATAATAATTAACGGTTTATTGAAAAAATTCTGCAGCCCGAAGGCTGAAAATATACATTGGACATAAATGACTTATTACATACATCGGTGGTTTAACAAAAGCCTTCATTAGAGAAAGGTAAAGGAACATACAGATTAATGTAGGTGTTGAACAGCAAACTCGTAGTGTAGTATCTCCCTCCCAGATGGTGTTAGGAGGAACTCACGTGGTGTAGTAGTTCCCTCAGATGGTGTTATGAGGGACCTGGCGTGGTGTAGTAATTCCCTCGCAGATGGTGTTATGAGGGGCCTCACGTGGTATAGTAATTTCCTCACAGATGGTGTTGTGAGGGACCTCACGTGGTGTAGCAATTACTTCACAGATGGTGTTATAAGGGACCTCACGTGGTGTAGTAATTACCTCACAGATGGTGTTATGAGGGGCCTCAAGTGGTGTAGTAACTCCCTCACAAATGGTGTTATGAGGGGCATCACGTGGTGTAGTAATTCCCTCACAGATGGTGTTATGAGGGGCCTGACGTGGTGTAGTAATTCCCTCACAGATGGTGTTATGAGGGACCTCACGTGGTGTAGTAATTCCCTCACATACTGTTCACAGGGTAATGTTTTCACGCCCTCTCACTTCGAATATCGTCAGCACACTACCAGTGTACAATTCCTTAATCTTTTCACTTTATATTGATCACAACAATTCCACAATACTTGCACAACAATTAATGTTCAGTTGTCCAACTAGGCTTGGTTTTGACACAGTGGAAACGATCGACTGGCTGCGTCAGATTGGCTTGTTTGAAGAATACAGGCCACTTCGCCTTTCGGCTATTTCGGCCTTGCGTTAACCGCACGCTGTCGCTTATATACCTCACCATCAGAGGATCCCGGAACACCCTAGCACAACCCAGAGACCCCTGGGAGTTTCTCGAACGTTCTACTCTGATCGAGGCTTACGATAAGAAGTAAATCATAACAAAAATGATACCATACATTCAAGAATATTCTTACATAAGAAATGCATCAATATATACACGAAAATCTTCCTAAACTTTCGGGAAATAGCACACCTGGGCACAGGTCATCGACCCACAACGCCCTAGGGGGCGAAAAAATAAGAGTACTGTAAAAAGAAATTAAAATAGAAAAGAAAAAGATTATATTAATCTACACCACGAAGATGCCGGAAAACCAGCTTTTTAAAGTGAGACAGATTGTATGAGTATGGAACACAGTAGAAGACAGAGCATTCCACATTTTGGCTGTGTGAGGAAAGGAGGATGTGCTATAACGGGTTATTCTAGTGTGACCGACATTATTGGTCCGACAACCACAGAGAAACGGTGGGCACCACGGGCAAGACTAGTGTTACGAGCCCTTGGCCTTGCCGGCGGTACACAGGATGCCAAATCCACCATACATTGCCCGTTAAAGTACCTGTAAAAGAAAGAGAGTGAAGCAACAATGCGGCAAAGAGAAAGGGAAGAAAGATTATCAACTAGAGGAGGAGAGTCAATAAGACGGAATGCCTTTGATTCCACCGTATCTAACAGTTGGAGAGAAGTGTCATCCTAGATATGAGAGCAGTACTCCAAGTTAAGACGAATAAATCCCTTATAAACTTGAAGCAACTGCTCAGGAGTAGCTACAGCATCTGCACAGCATTCCCAGTTTTCGGGAGGCAGCTTTAGCAATGTTGTCATTAAGGCGGCGTCAAAGGCAATTTTTGCGTCAATTCTCCCATTTTCTGTCGTTTTTTTTTCCAAAACCTGTCATCATTCCTAGAGCGTATCGGTCTGACCTGTTTGGCTTGCGCCAATTTCCATGGTCAAATCAAGATCCATACGCGATAATAAGGATCGACTTGTCAAGGTCAAATATTTCAGGTGACGCCTTAAAGGGCCTCTACAATTAATTTTATAGTGGATAAATTATTTGTCGTAAATTCGTCAAATTTAGGGTCATTTTCCAAGGGCATGTGACATTTCGAAGAAAATTTCATTGGCACCTTGATGTGTCTTTAGTTGAGGAATCTCTCTGCAAGAAGTCCCATCCTTGTATACAGTACAAATTTCGTTCCAGAGTTATCTTTAAAAAATGTGTTTTGAACTTTCGATGGCGATGACTTTGACCCCCAAAAAAGTTCAATCCTTACTGTATACCCAACAAAGAATTCATGACGTTTGGTCTAATTTGTTGCAGATATGGCTATTACATACTTCATTGCATTATTAGCGACGGTGCAGACACACACTAATAGACAAACAGGATCATTCAAATTATATATATATATATATATATATATATATATATATATATATATATATATATATATATATATAAATAAAACAAAGAAGTATGTCTGTATGTCTGTATGTTTGTTTGTGTGTCCGCACGAGAATCTCGGAAACTACTTGGAGATCTGTAGTGATGATGGATGGTGTTATATGTAGTGATGATGGATGATGTTATATATAGTGATGGTGGATGGTGTTATATGTAGTGATGATGGATGGTGTTATTTGTAGTGATGATGGATGATGTTATATATAGTGATGGTGGATGGTGTTATATGTAGTGATGATGGATGGTGTTATATGTAGTGATGATGGATGGTGTTATATGTAGTGATGATGGATGGTGTTATATGTAGTGATGGTGGATGGTGTTATATGTAGTGATGATGGATGGTGTTATATGTAGTGATGATGGATGGTGTTATTTGTAGTGATGATGGATGATGTTATATATAGTGATGGTGGATGGTGTTATATGTAGTGATGATGGATGATGTTATATGTAGTGATGATTCATGTTGTTATATGTAGTGATGATGGATGATGTTATATGTAGTGATGATTCATGTTGTTATATGTAGTGATGATGGGTGGTGTTATATGTAGTGATGATGGATGGTGTTATATGTAGTGATGATGGATGTGTTATTTGTAGTGATGATGGATGATGTTATATAGTGATGTGGATGGTGTTATATGTAGTGATGAGATGGATGATGTTATATGTAGTGATGATTCATGTTGTTATATGTAGTGATGATGGATGATGTTATATGTAGTATGATTCATGTTGTTATATGTAGTGATGATGTGTGTTATATGGTGATGATGGATGGTGTTATATGTAGTGATGATGGATGGTGTTATTTGTAGTGATGATGGATGGTGTTATATGTAGTGATGATGGATGGTGTTATATGTAGTGATGATGGATGGTGTTATTTGTAGTGATGATGGATGGTGTTATTTTGTAGTGATGATGGATGATGTTATATATAGTGATGGTGGATGGTGTTATATGTAGTGATGATGGATGATGTTATATGTAGTGATGATTCATGTTGTTATATGTAGTGATGATGGATGATGTTATATGTAGTGATGATTGATGTTGTTATATGTAGTGATGATGGGTGGTGTTATATGTAGTGATGATGGATGGTGTTATATGTAGTGATGATGGATGGTGTTATTTGTAGTGATGATGGATGATGTTATATATAGTGATGGTGGATGGTGTTATATGTAGTGATGATGGATGATGTTATATGTAGTGATGATTCATGTTGTTATATGTAGTGATGATGGATGATGTTATATGTAGTGATGATTCATGTTGTTATATGTAGTGATGATGGGTGGTGTTATATGTAGTGATGATGGATGGTGTTATATGTAGTGATGATGGATGGTGTTAAATGTAGTGATGATTGATGTTGTTATATGTAGTGATGATGGATGATGTTATATGTAGTGATGATGGATGGTGTTATATGTAGTGATGATGGATGGTGTTATATGTAGTGATGATGGATGGTGTTATTTGTAGTGATGATGGATGGTGTTATTTGTAGTGATGATTGATGTTGCTATATGTAGTGATGATGGATGATGTTATATGTAGTGATGATGGATGGTGTTATTTGTAGTGATGATTCATGTTGTTATATGTAGTGATGATGGATGATGTTATATGTAGTGATGATGGATGTTGTTATATGTAGTGATGATGGGTGGTGTTATATGTAGTGATGATGGATGGTGTTATATGTAGTGATGATGGATGGTGTTATATGTAGTGATGATGGATGTTGTTATATGTAGTGATGATGGGTGGTGTTATATGTAGTGATGATGGGTGGTGTTATATGTAGTGATGATGGATGATGTTATATGTAGTGATGATGATGTTATATGTAGTGATGATGGATGTTGTTATATGTAGTGATGATGGATGATGTTATATGTAGTGATGATGGATGGTGTTATATGTTATATGGGTGGTCCCCTACAATCCTCTTTTGAGTAAAGCATTCAATGCGCACATCAATGTGGAGTTCTGTAATTCAGTCAAGTCCATCAAGTATGTTTGCAGATACGTCAACAAAGACTCTGACCAAGCGATCTTTGCATTGGAAAAGGTTGGAAATCATGATGAGGTGACACAGTTTCAGCAGGGCCGTTATATGTATTAACTTCATACATAGGGTTACACCAAGTATACCCATGGGTTATTCATCTGTTTAATGCGAAACACAAAACCAGCTTGTGTGAAACACACATGATTCTCAAGAGGGGGAGGCACCAACCCCAGGGTACGCGCCCCAGGGGTCGGCAAACTGAGTGATACAACTGGCTTAAAGTTCAATTGACAGCAGAGCTACTTTTAAAATAACTGCTAGACGTACAGCGTTGACAAACTTTGAATTTAGTTCATGAATTCATTCTAGCCCACTGTTTGTGCATTCCTGGCTTGCAAACTTGAATGAATTTCCCACAAAATTTTAGAGGCCAAAATAATTACGATAATATAATTTACAGTTACGGAACTTTCCCAAGCAACTCTAATAATCAGACATTAGTATTACAAACATGTCCAGATAATCTTCTTTGGTTCGCCTTTAATGACTGAATTGAAATTCTGGATGGATGCCCTCATCAACATTAATAATTCCCGTTACGTGGCACACAATTATAGTTAGCGTCGATCCCGTTCTTTGTAAAAGTGTAATCATATGCCAACTATCCTAAATGTTAAAAAAATATCTTTGATAATCGACCATGGTTCGAAAAATTATAACAATTGTAGACATCAGAACTGACCTGATACACTGTACTTTCCTCTCCTCCTGTGCCGTGTATAAATGTCGCATCTCCAAGACGGAAGTGAGTTTACAATTTCCATTCGTTTATGTATATAAAACGTTGCATCAAGATCAAAACATGTAACTGGTATTTTCATTAGCTTTACAAGAGACAGGAGATAATAGATTTGCAGATACTATTTTGAAAGATACCTGGTTTGTCTGGAAGTCTGGTGCAATGTTGTCTGGAATCAGCAGGTGTGACCTGCAGGTAAAGCAGGCAAAAACACCTTAACGACGCTCACCCTTCCGTTACTTTATTCATTTAAGCTTCAAACATTTCTGACCTTGTAGTAAGGCTATTGTTTCTAATTTCTTGAGTGTTACAAGATTTCTAAAATAATAAAAATAATAATTTCAGTCTTTAGAAACCAACGTCAAATTACTGTATTGTTCGCAGTTTTTCTGTCCAATCCGGATTTTCCGTAACCTCTTGTCAAATAAGATGATGAACCGTTGTATTCATGTGAGTTTTATCGGATTTGGGGGTCACATCAGTAGAAAATTGGTAATTTACAAACGATGATTTGCCCTCACACTCACACTCCATACGAGGTGTAGCCTCACTGTCAGTTTACGCCCGGGCGGCAGTCGACGCCTCAGCCTACGGGACGTCGGGACCACCTCTGTCAGTTGCCACTATCCCCTTACTTCCTTATTTTCGATTTTGTATGACTTTTTAGTTCTTTTAACGTTACTAATACTGTTATTGCAATATATCAATATTTGTACATTTGCAAGTAATGCTTACTCAGGGAGCTTAAATGTTTGATAATATTAAATTTCGTCAGTTACATGAGGTTACTTCCTTTTACGTTGTTGCTGGTTTACTATAATTCAACTGAGCTGTATATATATTTTTCATATATCAGTAGCGAATATTATAATTATGATAAATAATATGTACACCTGATTGTATTTGGCTTGCAAAGAGTTAAGTATATGATATTGGTGACACTTAATATTGGGGTTCTGGAAATTGTATATGGTAACTCTTATTCATGATAGTTGCCAGTTTAGTGTTTTGTTGCCTGAGCCCATTACTTTAAAATGCTCCGTTGACCAAACTGCGACAGATCACAAAACCATGCAGCGTAACCATTAAAGAAGGAGATTGGTGTTCTTTCGTCCTAAGTTAATAGTAGACTATGACCCAGTTAAAATAAGATTCTCGTATGACTCTAACTTGATTTTCACCATAAATGAAACCATATGTTAAACTGGGGACGAATATGAGCAGCGCGTCCCCTGCTAACCAAAACAAACGTCTTAGGAGAATACTGTATGCTGTATTATAAACTTGTTTTCACGAGTAAAATTATATTTGACATCTTCTATTTTCTTACATTTGTATATTTGCAAACTCAATTTTTGACTGATTATTCCCACATAGAAAACAAGTTATTATAACGTGTAAAATGTTAAAAAAAATAATAATCTTTTCATTTCTGAGCGGATTGATATAATTGTTGTATTAAGTGGATGCGGCCTTGGTTTTGTAAATATACAGCATGACTAACAATATTCTGCCAGATCTGGGGTCACTAATTCTAAGGAGAAATACTTAAATTCTAAAGGTTGCTGCCACCAGACCCTCTAGGCAGTATGTAGCTCGTTAGGTCGCGGGCAGAGTGAGCTAGGCATTGGGTTAGGTTTTTCATTGACCAGATCGATAAGGGGAAAGAAGGGTGAAACCATAACAAGTCTTAACTAATTTATTCCTCATAAAACATAATTATTGCATAACAATCAGTGACCATCTTACCCGGTCATCCATTCTTACAACAACACTCAACACGTCAGACTGCACCTGTATGGAATATAGCACCTTAGGTTATACATGGTAGCATCATCTCACCTCCCTGTGGTATCACCTCCACACCTGTTACACTCCATACCTGCAAGTATGGGACTCCTTGTAATTTCTAGGTACACATATCAGGCACCTCGTTCGCACACCGCCCTCGGTGGTTAGAGACGAAGGGCTTCACCAAGAGACATACCAGTACTGTTTCTACGTCTGGTATTATAGATCGCTCCAAGTGACGACCGCGGAGTTTCTCAACCTTCCTTATGTATTTCTACTCATTTGGGGTGGTATGCTGGGAATCCACAGGTTCACAGTCGAAGTGCATGACCACTGTGGTGTGGCCTTCACAGTGTGGTCATGGCTGACGCCCGGTAGGCGTTCAGACCGCGTCGTCCTGTGTTGGGAAAAGTCGAGGCATCACCGAGAATACTGCCGGAGGGGCTTTCGTCACCACACATTAGTACACTATGACTTCACTTTATGACATCAAGCAAGATTATAAGATGTAAAAACTGCTAGATAAGTCTTTTTAGTGCTGAATAAAGCATGATGAAGGACACTGACCTGTGTTAGGAGAAGTCGAGGCATCACTGAGGGTGATGTCCCGACTCCCACAGACCCACACTCCTCTCTGTTTAGGCCTACAGTTTCCAATCTTCAATTTTCACTTTGGATTCTTATGGTTCCCACCTCTCCATTTTCCTATCTATTGTGACCTCATACTTAATAAATACATATCTTACTCCTAAATTACACACGAAGGTAAGGGTCTGGTTTGCTAGTTCCTGGGTAAATTCATTGGGTTATAATATCAACGCGGCACACACGAAGCGGCCTAGGCGCCAACCCAAACAAAGCCTAGCATCGTATTTTCATGGCGTGGGTATACAAGATATTCTTTTTGAAGCATAGTTTCTAGATCACTTCCAACATTTCACTTAGTTCTGATACTTTTATGCTTTTCCAGATCATTGTTCTCATGTATTTTCATA